>NC_134830.1:138691662-138762134 GCF_004210375.1 Tachypleus tridentatus
GAATGGACAGAACGTTCTGTCGATAACTAACTGTAACACTGTTGAACGGACAGAACGTACTGTCGATAACAAACTGTAACACTGTTGAATGGACAGAACGTCCTGTCGATAACAAACTGTAACACTGTTGAATGGACAGAACGTTCTGTCGATAACAAACTGTAACACTGTTGAATGGACAGAACGTTCTGTCGATAACAAACTAACACTGTTGAATGGACAGAACGTTCTGTCGATAACAAACTGTAACACTGTTGAATGGACAGAACGTTCTGTCGATAACTAACTGTAACACTATTGAACGGACAGAACGTACTGTCGATAACAAATTGTAATACTGTTGAATGGACAGAACGTTCTGTCGATAACTAACTGTAACACTGTTGAATGGACAGAACGTTCTGTCGATAACAAACTGTAACACTGTTGAATAAACAGTACGTCCTGTCGATAACAAACTGTAACACTGTTGAATGGACAGAACGTTCTGTCGATAACTAACTGTAACACTGTTGAATAAACAGTACGTTCTGTCGATAACTAACTGTAACACTGTTGAACGGACAGAACGTACTGTCGATAACAAACTGTAACACTGTTGAATGGACAGAACGTTCTGTCGATAACAAACTGTAACACTGTTGAATGGACAGAACGTTCTGTCGATAACTAACTGTAACACTGTTGAACGGACAGAACGTACTGTCGATAACAAACTGTAACACTGTTGAATGGACAGAACGTCCTGTCGATAACAAACTGTAACACTGTTGAATGGACAGAACGTTCTGTCGATAACAAACTAACACTGTTGAATGGACAGAACGTTCTGTCGATAACAAACTGTAACACTGTTGAATGGACAGAACGTTCTGTCGATAACTAACTGTAACACTATTGAACGGACAGAACGTACTGTCGATAACAAATTGTAATACTGTTGAATGGACAGAACGTTCTGTCGATAACTAACTGTAACACTGTTGAACGGACAGAACATACTGTCGATAACTAACTGTAACACTGTTGAATGGACAGAACGTTCTGTCGATAACTAACTGTAACACTGTTGAATGGACAGAATGTTCTGTTGATAACTAACTGTAATATTGGTAATCTGACACTGCATAATCTTGATATGTAATTGTAGTATGGTTGATTTGAGACGGCATACTGTCAATTACTATGAGTATTATTCTTTATCTGGCTGGGTTTTGTTTATCTACACAATACTATTTTTATAGTAATGTAAGTGATAATTTCCACACAGTATATGTAATCACCAGGTAGTTGTGATGCAAGTAGTAGGTTTTGTACTGTTAGTGTTTTCATTGATGTCAAGAAGCAAAGAATATTTCGGTTCTATAGAGTTTTGGTAATTTCTAAAACTCTGAAAGATCAATTAAGTAACTGGTGTCATATTTTACCTAACTGTGATCTTCTATATTACAGAAAGAAAACACAAGGTGGCTTGGTGGGGTGTGTCGTTGATAGTGGTTGTTGTGTCATTAGTTTTGGTTGGAATTCTATGCATAGTATATCGACTGCGCAAAAGGAGAAGTAATGTCTAATGGTGAGTATTTGTACACCATTGTTCAGTTTCTCGTAGCCACGTGTCCAACTAGAGACCTGTAACTAAAGAGTATCTAAATAGTCAGTACCTAGACTGCACTGGTCAGATTAGAGCCCTTGAATTTAACACTTTTAAAACCGTAATAAGTACCTATTCACCACTTCCTATTCCTAGAAGCCAAAGGTCCAATGGAAATTCTTCTAGTAAAGAGTATATAAATGGTCGGTATCGAACTGCTATCGCTCAGACTAGAGTCCTACAGTGAAACATTTTTAAAACTAAGTATTAATGCAGCAATGGTCAGTATCTAGAAGCCATATGTCCGATACAAATTTTTCTACTAAAGAGCATTTAAATGGTCAGTATCCAGCTGCCACCGTTCAGACAAGAATCCTAGAATCAAACATTTTTAAAACCATAAGTATCAATGCACCAATGGTCAGTACCTAAAAGCCATATGTTCGACTAGAGCCCTTTAACTATGGAGTATCTAAATGGTCAATATCTAGAGGCAACTGGTCCAATTAAAGTCCTTGTATCAAACTGTTTTCTAATTCAACTAACTTGCTAATGTATTATTTTATTGTGAAGGTTCTATATATTTTAATGAATATTTCATAGTTATTTTATTATAATTGTTTTAGAGGAAGTTTGTTAATCACAAAATGTATTTTAAGTGAAGGGCTCACCTACTTCTGGATGTTGTTTGAAGATCCTGGCAAGATGTTAAATATGAAAATAATCACAAAATTGATTGAACTGATTGTAACATAGAACTTTAATTTAATTTTGTCATGGTGAGTGATCCATGTCTTGTTGTTATAAAAAATAAATGTTATTAAAGTGATATAAATGCCATATATATGTGATATCTCAACCCACATGTCATTTGCATGTAATGAGTACACATGATTGTGGTCAGAAGCTTTCAAAACGAGAATATTCACTGTTTTTGTGTGACTAACCCAATAATGTAAAATAATGAATAAAATATTTTTGTTATTGTTTTCAAATCCCTGAGACTTGATACTTAATTACCAACAAAATATAATCACATCCAAAGTTTCAAGTTAAATATGAATATATATCATTACAAAATGAAAATCTCACACACACACACACACACACACATATAAATTTATACCAGTATCATCCACTTCCTACCAATAAACATGATTTGATCATCTGATATTCCTGCAAGCTGTTGGCTTTACTCTTGATAATGCCTGGTTTTAATCATCATATTTATGGTAGGTCTTGCACAGTTCACATTAGTTTTACTCCTGGTAATACCTGGTTTTAATCATCATATTTATGGTAGGTCTTGCACAGTTCACATTAGTTTTACTCCTGGTAATGCCTGGTTTTAATCATCATATTTATGGTAGGTCTTGCACAGTTCACATTAGTTTTACTCCTGGTAATGCCTGGTTTTAATCATCATATTTATGGTGGGTGTTGCATAATTTAATGTATTAATCATGATAGTCTCTAACAGCAGAATGACCAAGTAGTTGAACATTGTCAGTGAGCTGTAACAAGTGTCGCCACCGTTGTCCTTGAACATGGTTTGCTGTCTGAGAGTTACTCTGGTATTCCTCGACTGCCAATCTCATTTCTTGAACTTTTTGACGAAGTTCCGAGGTTTCTTGCTCCATTTGAGAAATCTACACAGTACAACAAGTGTTGAAAGTTTTCACTAATTGATGAGGTTATCTAACTCGTGGTCCAGTTATGAATCATGACACTTCCTATAAAACTGTAAATTTTCAAATGAAGCTACACCTGAACCGATCCTTGTAATAGCTGTAGAAATGTCATTCACCTACAAGTTTATATGAACATATATAAAACAAAGGCATGTATGTTTCAATACTTAATACAAAACGTTAATAAAGCTACACAAAATATTATTTGCTAAATGTCGTCACTGATTTAAAACTGACAAACATTCACATAGACAATAGCACACACCACTAACTACTGTACCACTTTTATCTAACCACATCTGATGTATCACGTGATAAAACTTGTTAGCCAAGCATCTTAACCACCAGGTCATGTTTAAAGAGGACTGTTGCTAGAAGGTGATGGTAGTCATATTACCCTACTTGACGATTTGATAACCAAGTACGGTGATGGTAGTCATATCACCCTACTTGACGATTTGATAACCAAGTACGGTGATGGTAGTCATATCACCCTACTTGACGATTTGATAACCAAGTACGGTGATGGTAGTCATATCACCCCACTTGACGATTTGATAACCAAGTATGGTGATGGTAGTCATATCACCCTACTTGACGATTTGATAACCAAGTACGGTGATGGAAGTCATATCACCCTACTTGACGATTTGATAACCAAGTACGGTGATGGTAGTCATATCACCCTACTTGACGATTTGATAACCAAGTACGGTGATGGTAGTCATATCACCCTACTTGACGATTTGATAACCAAGTATGGTGATGGTAGTCATATCACCCTACTTGACGATTTGATAACCAAGTATGGTGATGGTAGTCATATCACCCTCACTTGACGATTTGATAACCAAGTATGGTGATGGTAGTCATATCCCCTACTTGACGATTTGATAACCAAGTACGGTGATGGTAGTCATATCACCCCACTTGACGATTTGATAACCAAGTATGGTGATGGTAGTCATATCACCCTACTTGACGATTTGATAACCAAGTACGGTGATGGAAGTCATATCACCCTACTTGACAATTTGATAACCAAGTACGGTGATGGAAGTCATATCACCCTACTTGACGATTTGATAACCAAGTACGGTGATGGAAGTCATATCACCCTACTTGACGATTTGATAACCAAGTACGGTGATGGTAGTCATATCACCCCACTTGACGATTTGATAACCAAGTACGGTGATGGTCATATCACCCTACTTGACGATTTGATAACCAAGTACGGTGATGGAAGTCATATCACCCTACTTGACGATTTGATAACCAAGTACGGTGATGGAGAGTCATATCACCCTACTTGACGATTTGATAACCAAGTACGGTGATGGTAGTCATATCACCCTACTTGACGATTTGATAACCAAGTACGGTGATGGAAGTCATATCACCCTACTTGACGATTTGATAACCAAGTACGGTGATGGCAGTCATATCACCCTACTTGACGATTTGATAACCAAGTATGGTGATGGTAGTCATATCACCCTACTTGACAATTTGATAACCAAGTATGGTGATGGAAGTCATATCACCCTACTTGACGATTTGATAACTAAGTACGGTGATGGAAGTCATATTACACTAATTAATAATTTGATAACTAAGTAAGATTAGTTATATTTTAATGCATAAGCTGTCGTTTTGCTGGTATCGAAACTTGATGTTTAGAATTACAAGTTCTCATACTTATCGTTGAAACACTGGAGTGAGCAGTCACTAAGACTAATTCATAATGATATTAGCTGTAAAATCTGGTTATTATACGTCTTCTGGTGGATAAGCTCAGATCCAAGTGTCCGTTTCCATTGGTGAACAAAGAGCATATTGTGTGTGTTTCGTCCATATTGTGTGTATTTTATCCATGCTGTTTTTGGACCGTATTGTTTGCGTTTATTCCATTCTTAGACATTACTCTGATTTCCTTCTCTATTTTAACTTGGTAATTGTTTCGAAATAGTAGTTTAGCCCTTCAGTAGCTGTGTACTTACAGTGCTAGAAACCAGGTTTCGATACCCTTTGTGATAAATGACAAACAATAACAGTCCCCAAAACTCACTTTTGTTTTTAAAGACGAAATTTCATAATTCAGTAAATCCTTCTCCTTCTGAAGTCGACAGTTTTTTTCTTGGGTTACGGTCCACCACTGTTTTGTCTCCTTCAGTTTCCCTCTTAGAAACGAAACGGTATTCTGTTCTTTGATCTTTAAACGCTGTTCTTCTGCAACCTGGTAAACGAGGAAACCTTCAATTTACGATCAAATTGGTAAATAACATTAGAATATAGTTCATTTATAATAGTAACACAGCCCTAAATAAAGTAGATTCATATGACAATGACTTTAACTTGTATTTCACTCAAACGTTTACATTTTAGACTCTACTATTACAATAGTTATAATATGAAAATTAATTATTAGATTACACTACAACATAACCAACAACACATCTCAAATATCAACTGTTTAATTAACATCACCACAGTCCACACGTCAGATGATTAACTCAGCCCAACACCCTCCACAAGTTTTAAACCAATACAAATACCAACACACTTTGATAAGATATTACAACGTCTTCTAGCGTCTGTAGATTGGACACAACGGATTCTCTAGTTTATTATTTTTACGTCACATTGTGATTATATACTTTTACATAAAACTTTTATTGAAAACTGAGACAAACTTTTAACAATCGTATCTAGTGTTAGATTTTCACTAATTTAGAAAGCAACAATACCAGAAAACAGGGGCTTTACCTCCACAAGCAGACGTTTATTTCTCTCTCTTTCCTCAGCCAGTGAACTTTTGTTCTCTTCGATCGTCTTTGTAAGCAGACATTCGCGACCTCTAGCGGTTGAATCTTCACTTATGAGCTCCGTCTGGCGCGACTATAATGACTCTCAAATCTCCTTTTCCTAAATGGTTGTTTTGGTAGTTTATAACAGCATAAGTTTTCCTCATAGTAACATACAAGGTAGTAAAGTACTTTTTTAAATTTACAAACATTATTTACTTATTGCAATCTATTTTTTACAGTTTTAACTCTCACTATTTGAATCTGAGTGACTGGTAAATTACAGAGTTTGTGTTTTAATATATTCATAGTTTTCACAAAATGTGTTTAGGCCTTACCTGACCTATTTTGACATCCATAAGCAATGCCTGACTTATCCTAATGTTTTCAGGTAATATCTAATTGCTTCAGTTAATATCAGTTGACTTCAGTCTTGCTCTGAAGTTTTCTCGAAACATCTATTTACTTGTTACAAACCTATACTCTTCAATTTCTAATTGTTACGTCAAGAAATGTTATATTACCTCTCTCAATTGACTTCTGGCTTCAATCAGATCAACCTGAACCTGAGGTTTTTGTTGTGTTAATATTTTAAAGTCTTCCACAAGCCGAGACCTAAGAAGTTCTCCGTATTCAACTTGTTGCTTTGTTTCTTGGAGCTGCTCCAAAGCTTGTTGAAGCTCATCCTAATGAAAAGACAGCATCTGGGATAACTATCTCTCATCTTTTATTTGATAAGTTAGACCTAATGAAAAAAACAACTCCTAGTATAACCTGGGACAACCAACTCTCACAGTTTTGCTGTTACTTAAATTACACCAAACGTCTAATATAACCCCTTGTGGTTTTTATATGTTAATTTCTGAAGCTGAAAAACATGACATGTTGACTAAAGTTATTGAAACTACTGGTAACGACTTTCTCTTTTTTCGGAAAATATTACCGGGTTTTCCTTGAGTAATCTAAGACTTTTAAAGACAGTTATTATGCCTACTTTAATTATAAAACCATATGGGAGTTTTCTTAGATCGTCACCGTTTTTAACTGTTGAAAAGTCACGTTTATCAACGTGTGTTGTTGACTGAACTGCATGAACCTATCAGTAAATAAACACAAGTTTATTTATGAAGCTTCTTGTAAAACAAAACGACGACAGTCTTTACTGCAATATCTAAATTCAATCATTTAGCTCCTGTTTTATTATGCATTTATGAATAAAATTTCCATGCTATCTAACCCTACACTGTTAATTCCAGGAATATTGTCCAGCGTACCTTCTAGTCTTACCACAGGTTCTATAAAAGGTCTTCAAGAACCATGTTCAACTTACCATCTAGTCTCTCACCACAGGTTCTAGAAATGGTCTTCATGTACAATGTTCAACTTACCTTCTACTGTTTTACCACAGCTTCTAATAAAGGTTTTCATGAACAATGTTTACTTGTGGTATGTATTCATGATAATATTAAAGCGGGCCTAGTTCCTGAGCTCACCTTCAGTTCTTTTACCACTGATTCTTGTGGGGTCTGTACTTGTGACTGCAGTCTCAGCTGGCAGTTTTCAAGCTTTTGTTCCTGTTCTTCTATGTATTTCTTGTACAGCTTAGTTTTACCTTCACTGTCTCTCAGCTAAAGGTAATGAAGTCTTAAATTCACATGTAAAAAATACGCGAAGATTTTTTTTAAAACAAACCTCAGTAGAGAAATTATTTTAATAAATAAAATAAATAAATAATTATCTAGTCTTTTACACGGTAGATATAAATTATTGCGTACATTTCTAGCAACGACAGGTCCTGAATCCCTGAACGCAGTTTGAAGGATATGGAAAAGAACACTAACGTTTCTTATAACCTAAATAACATTCAATTCTAACAGCACTCTATTTTAATAACATTCGACTTGTTAAAGGGTTGTTTCAGGTTTCTACCGCAGGATGCCGTCACGTTTCCCGAGTTCATGTGGTTGATTATGGGAAATATTTGTTCTAAAGTGAAAGAACTTCCAACTAATATAATAAAAAACATTATCAAAAACCTTTAGACAGGGATTAGCACGTGTGAGATAATGGTAAGTAACAGTGAACCAGAAAATATACTAGGGATTGAAGGGAGATCCCACTGCTATTTTACACAGTTCTTCTATTCAAGTTTCCATAGGAAGTTCTGTAATTAGAAAGAACTATGTATCTGTAGTTTATATAAAGCCTTTACATGCTAGAGAAATAACATAGGTAATAACAGTGAGAAATAAGAGTAGTGCTTCAAAAAGTTTACATGAAACAGTGCCCTCTAGCCACACCTGCTGCTCGACATGACTTAGTTTTCCTCGGATCTCGTTTGTTTCACGTTAAGTCTCCCTCTCACGTTCCTCAGCCATATTGACCTGTTGCATCAAGACCTGCATCTTTTCTCCTTGTTCTATGTTCGTTTTTCGTAACTCGGTAAACTCGTTCAGAAATGCTCTATGTTCGCCAGCTCTGGTTTCTGTGATTGAACAATGTTACATAGGTTTGTAAAACACAAAACGAGTGATAAAGTGGACTAACGATAAATCGATACTAAATTTAACAGTTTGGTAACATAGCAACGGAATTATGTTGCTCACTTTCCATCTCTTTCAGCTCTTTACGGATATCATCCTTCTCTGATCGAATCAAGTCCAGGTCTAATTCCTTTTGTTTCAGGCAATATCGAACGTTTTTCACTTCTTTCTCAAGACCCTACACAATAATTAAACACTATGTTAGATCACAATGATATTAATATAACAGTACCTAACAATTAAAAAAATTAACCGGACCTAACAATAAATATAATAGCACCTCGCAACAAATATTATGAAACAGTACATAATAATAAGTATAATAAAATAGTACTTAAACACAATTAACTAATATAATACAATAGTATCTAACCATCATTCCCAAATATAATATAATAATAGCTAATCATTTGGTACTTATCTATGTGTTAGTAACTTTATCCTGAATAAGTATGACAGTATCCAAGTGAAACACACCACAACAGATACGTTTGTATCTGTTAGTAGTTTTGTCCTGGGTAATTACAATGCTGTTAAGTAAGATACGCTATAAGAGGTGAGTTTAGAAGTTTGGTGTGGTCTTAAACTTTTGACCAGCTAGTATTTAGGCTAATTTCATAGTGTTCACATTTTCCCTATTAAATGCTAAAAAGGTGTTTTTATTTTTATTTTCCATTTTCTTATTTTCATCTTTCGAAGCTCTACTCAAATAAGTGGTTGAGTCTAACAACGCAAAATGCATATTTTTTCTTTATGTTCATTGGCCTTAAGATTTTGGCCAGCAGTGTATATGTCTTAAAACGTTTAGTAAATGGCAGAGACCTTGTTTTATTTTACATTGATTGTAGGGATGTAATCTGCTTTGTACCACTCACGATGTTTGTGATTATGGTATTAGCCTTTTCCCTATAAAGCATTAGTCAACACCAAGTCGAGATGTCTTCAAATGTATGAGAATAGTGTGGTGAACATCCCTAAACCAGAGCGACAGCACAACAAGTTTTCTTGATATCTCATCCATCAGTCACGCTCGACACTAGGTTTATTCATATTCTACAGTCACTTCCCAGTTTAGATCTTTCTTTCCACAGTTTCTGTTGGGGAACACATGGGGTGGGGTTACACTGGTGGCCAACGCCCGTTTTGTACAGACCATGCAATTGATCTCACACATTCATGTCTTCAAGTTAGAACTCAGTCAATTCACCTGGGTGCACCAAACACCGCTATTCCTCTTTCCTATGTTGTTGAAATTTAAGATTCATTATCCATTTCACCTTATATTGTTCTAGGTAGAGGTTTTATTGAGCTACAGAATGCTCCAATACATTGTTTTTGTTTTCTTAACCTTTTGTTATTAAAAATGTTTAGACATAACAAATCAACTGTCTCTACTTTTCCTTGTTATTTCAAGTCATTTTTCCCTAGCAATACCAACTGAAAGACTTCGACCCTAGTGGCACACTTTCAAATTATTCATGCTTTGGTGTCACTCTGTGAAACTATGGCTTCCCCGACATTAAAAAATACCCTCTGCTGGGCAGCACCATTTGATCTTAGGTGGTAGATGGCCACTACTTAGGTAGTTCCTATGATTGGATGTTTGGAGGAATAATTATTTATCACCGTTCATTTTACTTACAAAATAATCGTTATCCCAGTACCTTTACTTATATTATTATAAATAACGGTCTTTAAAATATTGCTCCATTTTCACTTATTCTATAACATATGACGACAATTAAAAGAAACTAAATGCTTGAGAAGGTCGTCGTAAACCTAAACAATTGAAACTTTGCGAAACTAAAGGATATAGGTCGTCCATTTCCACCTCCAACATCTCTAGTTTTTGCTGCATGTTTCTAACGTACTGACTTTGATACACCATCAAGTTTCCATCGTTTTTATCCGGATTTATAAAGTAGAACAGGAAATATAAAAAAAAAATAGTTTAAGGCAGATATTTCCAAATTAAGAAAATTGCAGAATAAAAGGGTTACACGTAAACCCTATATATTGTTCTCGGATTAAGATAGTTTCAAAATATATTGTCTAATTGACGTAGTTTCCAAATGTATTATTGTCGGCTTGGAGTAGTTTTACAATTTATTAATGTTATATAAACATAGTTTTAAAATGCTGTGTTATTATAACGATTTATTAATGGTTTGACCTAAATTAGTCTTACATTGTTTCATTACCTTTTCTCCGTAAGTTTCACTTATATTTACTGTTTCAACATACAGAATAAAGAAATTACATTTATTTTCGTTTATACATGCTGTTAAGCTATGGGTGGTAACTACTCACCTCGGATGTACGGCTACTTCACATCTCCTTACTGGGTGTTTCTGGGTGGATATATTTTTACCGAAATGTAACAACGGTAACCTACTCTTCATCCTGCTACCAGCTGACACACTTTAAATAATTTTAAAAAATGTATTAACAACGCTTATAATGGACACGATGTTACCTAATCATCCTGCTACCAAAAGACACTTTCAAAGAATTAAAAAATGTATCACTAACGTTGTAAAGGATGTGTTGTTACCTATTCATCCTGCTATCAGTTTTAAATAATTAAAACATGTATCAGTAACGTTATAATGGACGTGTTGTTATCCATTATGAGACATATTAATAACGTCATAAAGAATGTGATATCATCCACGACGTTATGCTTTAAATAAATTACACCATTTTCTATGAATATAAAAATATTTGAATATTAGTATCAAAGTTTAAAGTATATTAAGAAATTTAACGTAAGAAAACTGTCACGAAATATTACATTAATTATACCCTATTAACTTCCTATCTTCATAGTACTTCGAATAATAACACAGCACATTAAACATTATTTAATCACATGATTTATAACGAAATTTTGCTATACGATGGGCTAATTGTGCTGTGCCCGTCATATATATCAAAACCAGATTTAGAGTATCAGAAACCTACACTCTTACCACTGTGCATAAAACTTCCTGAATGTGTTTTCTGTTTTATTCCCTGTTTTAAAACTTACAAAACAAATATATCATGTCACTATAAAAATTGTATCTCCTTGCGCCTCCTGTTTTGGGAAATGTAAAATTAAAAATTGTTTCAATTTCAATAAATACGATCAAGGTTGGTGTAACCATAATAGTGTACCCGAAAGAAGGTAGAAAATAATAGAAGTCAAGGAGTTTCGAAAAGAGATTTGGCATAAAACTAGAAGTGGAAAGAGAAATATGTTGATAAAGCTCGTGTTAAAGTTCACCCATTCTCCTTTCTGACAAACAGTTTTGTAAAATCAACTTGTAAACTTCGTAACCGCTCTTTTTCACACACCATTCAACATTTCTAAATTGACAGAACTGTACACACAAATAAGATTATAGTATAAAGTTGTTACATATCATAATAACAATAATAAAATATCCAGCTAATCTGACGACATATAGTTATAGTCTATAATATGGGCAATATGCTAAAATTCTGAAGTTATAACGAGGGAAGCGTAAACTTGCTAATCCAGTGGGAGGTAGCCCTTGAGAACTCTCATAACCTCTATCAAAATATAGCATTATCAAACCTTCTGTAGAAACGTTAGGCCTACTCTGGAGATGTATTTATAAACAAAAATTATTACAATATATTTGTAACAATTTAATTATTTTGATGAAATTATTATATATTATATTTAAATCATAACTACTTCATGTCAGTAAATAAATTCTGAATCACAATAATAAAACACCCAATAAAAACATTACATTCACCCAACCGGAGTTAACCCTCGTGGTATGGACAAGTACTTGCGCACAACTTTCTACGGATTGTGTTTTGCTTGGTTACTATGGTAGCATAATTAAACAAATCATGTTTTGGACGCTTTAATACTCCTAAATTCAATTTGCTCACCAATAAAGATCTACTTAAATTGTAGTGCGAACCGAACTATTTTTTTAAACTTTTTTTTAACTTTGTGATAAGACATCAATACTATTTGCTGTTTAAACTGGTGTGCTTCAAAATTATTGCACGAATGACTGAAACGTTGTACCTACTTTTAAAATATCCTTCCTTACCTTAAAACTGCCTCGTAATAATATATTTTAATACTAAAAGGAACGACTTTGTAACACCGTATGTTAAGTTTCTTTAAAAAATGGGCACCAAATAATTCGCTTTACAGCTTCTTCCGGAGTGTTCCATTAAAACAAACCGTGTCTGACAGTACAAACCTATGAATGTTTTAGATATTAAATTCGTATTTAATATCTACTAAACTTGGTGTATGTGTTGATTATTCATTAACATTTCTTTACCGTGGTTGGGTAAATTAACTTCGCATTTTAATTGTTTGGAATTACATTTGAGTTTTGTAGTTAAAGTATAATAACTGTTCAACTGTGTTACTTTATACGGTTTACATCGGCTCCCATCAAGCACTCAAACTCTTGACTGTTATGTAAATATTTCAATAATAAATAAAGGGCTCGGGAGAAAAAAAATCGAATATAACAATATTCTGCATTTGGACTTGCAACCAACAATAATACTGTTCAACTGTATCTGGTGGATTAGTTTGTTACAGTTCACTTGTTTTGTAACCTTGTCATAATAATTTACAAAATCCTGTTCCCAATAAACTTGCATGAATTACAACTCTTCTGCAACATTAATATCTGTACGTCATCCCTAGGGGGAACTGATTTCACTCTCCTCGTAAATCCAAGATATTCAAAATAAACGAGATTATTTCGAAGGTGGGTTGACGTAAGTACACCTAAATATTTAGTTAGGTAATTAAACCAAACGGTAGAATGAATGGAAAAAAAAAAACGAACCATAAGCACATAAAAACAGTTCGCCCTCAAAAGAGGCAAACTTAATTGCAGTTATTCTGTTTTCTGTTAAATATCCCGGATTCCTCTATTAGCAGTTTTCTACAATTGTACTGTTAACACTCACTTAATTTTACATAGTTTTGAATACATAACGTAACTGCGGCAGAGATGAGTTTGTTTATTTAAATTGAAGTTTAGCATTATTTCAGTTCATGGGTAGAGTCACTGAGCTCACCTTAACTTTTGAGATAAGGCAAATACCACACATTTAAGTGAACTTAGAGGGACGGTGGATACCCTTTACTGGTGAGACAAAGTTCACTAAGTTGTCACTTTCTTGCCAGTACAAGAGGTTTTTATATTAATAGATTGTAAGAAGATTTTACTCCCTGATATGCGTGGAAGCCAGAAATGTACATAAAACCTCTTACTAGCGAGTTCTAGTTAGCTTCTGATGAAAATCAGTCAGACGGACAATAAGTCACAGCACATTAAATATTTATAGAACTGTATTATTTGAATATTTTAAATGTAGAGGCATCTTGTATGGTTTTATAAAAAGGATTATAGCAAAGGTAATGATTACTGTAGCTAGAGCTGCTGGAAGGAGGGGGGGAGGAAATCAGTTAAACAGTCGATGGTAGGTGATAAAAAATTATAGGTTTTCTTTTAATAAAAGATTTGATTAAAATAAGAGATTAATAAAACTCCTCTTTGACGTGTATAAATCAAGATGTTCAGAAGATACAGAAATTTTCCATTTTAGTCAACTTATGGAACAGGTTTTCGTAATACACTTGTAGGAAATATGTTTAGCTAGTGAAGCACAATATAATTACACGAAGAGTATGGTTAAAACTTTTGTATCATTCCTGTCATACTTAACGTATACTGCCATCGAGTTTATCAAAATTGTGAAGTTTTGTTATCCATTTTAGTTAACATTAAGGTCGACACATATTCCCTTCCTTAATGTACTAAAACTAGGTATTTGAATTTTAGTACAAAGATTAGATTCAGTACTTTCATAATCGTGAGAAGCGACTACCCACGTTGTACTGTTGCATATTCAAGTATTTAGAGTTACGCGACCCCAGGCAAGAATAAGCCACTGGAAATCAGTAGGTACCTTCGTGTATGAAAAGTTAAACGTACGTAAAAAAACAGGTGGAGCCAAGTATATTTAGGAGTAAAGTTTTTATTAAATTACATAAAACACAATTGAATTTAAAAAATATCAAAACGAATGAAGATAACTGGTTAAGTTGCCAGGAAAAAGAGTTTGAAGAAAGTTGTTGCACCTGAAACGAAAGAAACAAAATTATTCAACATGTCAGCAATAAGCAGCTAGAAAAAAGTTAAACAAAACATGGAGAAAAACAACTTACCTCCGATCGCAGGTCTTCATTTTACTTTCTTGCCCTTTCCTGAAATAGAATGAAAAACAGTTACACTTTATTGTAAACCCGCGCGAGCTGACGTCGTTGTTCTAAAAAGGTAGCATTACGCTATCTATTGTATCTACTGAGAAGAATACAATCCCTGTAGGGCTCTAAATTTAAATTTATCGGGGGGAGGAAGAATGGAAGGACAAAATGATTTGAAGCTAGGGAAGTCATTTCACAAACAGCCTAGTGACAAACAAAAAAAAAAGTTACTGTACTCAAGGAAGATTAGCTGGTAGGTAAGAACTTAAGTTCTTGTGAAAAGGTGTGTGTGAGCGTTATTAGGGCGTAAAGAGACAAATACACAGTGGACTCCATTTTTATTTTGAGGCGAGTAGTATTGGCGATCCCGTTAAAGTGCACCTGTTAAGAAAAACAAAAGAAACACACCTTTTTCTCCCTTTTTCGGTGCAGTCGCGTTATTTTCAGTTTCGTTCTTCTTAGGGTTAGGTTTCTTAATCTCCTATAAAACATGAAGAAATTAGAATATTAGTTTCTTTTAGGAGTTAGTCTTAAACACTAAACAGAAAGTAAAAAAAAAAAAGTTAAGATATAGGCATTTTACTGTAGCAAGTAAGCTAGTGGGGGTACACAAGATTGTTTAAATTTTATTGACGAGACAAAGTTCCTTACAGTCTGCTTGGCTGGTTGTTTAACAGCAGTCTTCTTACCTACAAGAAGAGCAATTTAAAAATGAGAAACTTGTACAAGAACTGAAGTTGAAGAAGAGTTTTGAATATTACAACACTAGTCTATTTAGAAATTTAAGAAAACAAGTTTGATGAGAGAATCTCAGATCGATTGCACTATTCCAAAAGAGGTTGTCCCTTTACAATAACGAAAAGATGACGAGAAGAGGTTCTTTAATCTTTCAAACCCAATACAAAACTTAATTAAGTGGCAAAAAACAAACATAGTTAAGTACACTGGTAACATTTTAGTTTCATACTTTCTATTAATTTAACTACACAACTTACGCACGCTATATGCCTCTAAACGAACACTAACACATGTACTAAAAGTCAAGAATAATATTTATCTCATCTTACCAGACATTCTGAAACGTATTTCTTTCTAAACTTTCTTCTCAAACAACCTCCTACTAACCAACTAGTGCCCTCACTGACTACAATTTATACTAAACCTTCCAAGAGATTCTTGTTATAACCCTACTTTTCAAGTACTTGGGAGGGGTGAATGTATATAAGTCGGTTATGCGCTTAACTAGTAAATTAATTAATATATTAAATAAGAATATTGTGAATATAAATTTCGTTTTTGATGTATCTATTATAGAATCTAAAACTTTTATATAATCTGTACGAAAGATTATTTCGTGTGTCTTAATTTTATAAATAATTAATTTGATGAGTTTGTTGTTCTTTGACAAATTAATCTGTCGACAACGTGTCTTTACACTTAAATTAAGTAACTAATGGGTTTATTACAACACATGAAGAGATTTGATCACAATATCTCCAACGTTCGACTAACGTGCTATATGACTAATTAAATCTAAATTACCTTCATTTGATAATGCGTAATGATATAATGTATTAGGTGTCCTAAGATGCAATATAAAAATAGATGTGGCCCGGCATGGCCAAGCGTGTTAAGGAGTGCGACTCGTAATCTGAGGGTCGCGGGTTCGCATCCCTGTAGCGCCAAACATGCTTGCCCTTTCAGCCGTGGAGGCGTTATAATGTACAGTGAATCTCACTATTAGTTGGTAAAAGAGTAGCCCAAGAGTTGGCGGTGATTGGTGATGACTAGCTGCCTTCCCTCTAGTCTTACACTGCTAAATTAGGGACGGCTAGCACAGATAGCCCTCGAGTAACTTTGTGCGAAATTCAAAAAACAAACAAAAACAAACAACGAACAAAACAATGTATTGATCCTGTTTTATGATTTACCAGTAAGTTAAAATAGACTTAATACGTATAACGGTACTTTAGACAAACAAATTTACTGGTAAGTCATAAAACATGATCGATACATTGTTGTATTCAATAAATACAATCTTAAAAACTAGTTTATTGTCTCTTGGTCTTTTAAGAATTAACTTGTTTATATTAGTTTAAATCTGGTTTATAGATAGAGGTAGGTTATAATGTACATCAAACTATGGCCAGGTGAGTTAAGGTGTTCGATTCGTAATCTGAGGGTTGCGGGTTCGAATCCCCGTCGTACCAAACATGCACGCCCTTTAAGCTGTTGGGGCGTTATAATGTGACGGTCAATCCAACTATTCGTTGGTAAGAGTAGCCCAAGAGTTGGCGGTGGGTGGTGATGACTAGTTACCTTCCCTCTGGTCTTACACTGCTAAATTAGGGATGGCTGACACAGATATCCCTCGGGTAGCTTTGCGCGAAATTCCAAAAAAAAAAAAAAATGCATCAAACGATATACGATTTTTTTATTAACATTACGTAGATTGTTAGTTCTAATAAAATATTAAGTTTTGTTTCTAAGTTCTGTAAAATCAAAGATAAACTTTATTACTTTGGTGAATTTTTTTTTAATTTTCGCACAAAACTTTCTTCCACTTTTTTACGTCCCTTGTTTGGTGCTTCTCAGCAAAGTTTAACTGAGCTGTTTCGTGGTGTAGAAGGAGGCGTGGCCTTTGAAGACGTTTACGATTTTTAAAGCCTTTCTCTCATAGATTTCGTCTTATTGTTCTTGAGCTGCATTCTGTGTCCGTAAGGGTCTTAACCTGGTTCGACGATCGGCTGTTGTCTTGCCGGACAACCCGTCGAATCCTCCTGCTCAACGCCAGCGAAATGTTCTTGGGCTGACCACTTGAAATTCTCGTTCCGTATTCCTTAGGATCTTTTAAGAAATTTGCAACAGCAGTTTTACTACGCCCAGTCTCACCAGTGATGGCATGTTGAGAGATACCTTAATTTTGCAGCTCGACAATTCTGCGACGTTCAAACTCTGTCAACTTTTTAGCCTTTGCCATGTTTTTACCCAATGTAACACAGGAGATGTGAGTGGAAGATGTTGACAATGCTAATGCTTGAACACAAATCACTAAATTTCGTTACGTGTTTATCGATTAACGCTTCGTTTCAGTATGGTCTTAAACTTTTGACCAACTAGTATTTAGACTAATTTCATAGTGTTCACATTTTCCCTATTAAATGCAAAAAAGGTTTTTTTTTCCCCTTTTCTTATTTTCATTTTTCGAAGCTCTACTCAAATAAGTGGTTGAGTCTAACAACGCAAAATGCATATTTTCTCTTTTTGTTCATTGGCCTTACGATTTTGGCCAGCAGTGTACGTATACAATTTATATAGATCTGTCTAACTATGTTATTAAGTTACTTTGATCTGTATGTTATGACAACATGTGTACTGATATTGGTCAGTTTTGGTTTTTCAGTTCTGCACCGTGGAATCCTTTATAACAGGAATCGTGGATGAGTGGCCGTCTCTTTTGAGACCGCGAAGAAAAGTTTTTACCGTAGTAATTGTCATCATCTTATACATGTTAGGCCTACCAATGGTCACTAAGGTATGTTTCATAATATTAAAAAAAATCAATAAACGAGTAAAAGGAAGATATTATTATGGTAGATGTTTCATTTGTCCGTCAAAAAAAAATTGTTCCTCAAACCGTCATTTTATCTAAGATGTCTTCAGTAATGATGTCATAATTAATGGCGTCAATGATGGTAACAGTAAGGTACTGCTGCAGATTGAGATGTTAGTTCCTGTAGAAAGATATCTATAACTATCTCAGTTTGTTATGTAATGATGGATCTGTAGGTCATGATGTCTAATGATGATGTATAGCACATGATGTCAAATGTTTAGTGTTTAGTATGTAATGTCTCATGATGATGTGTAGTGCATGAAGACTTATGTTGGGTGTGTAGTCCGTAATGTCTCATGATGATGTGTAGTGCATGAAGACTTATGTTGGGTGTGTAGTCCGTAATGTCTCATGATGATGTGTAGTGCATGAAGACTTATGTTGGGTGTGTAGTCCGTGATGTCTCATGATGATGTGTAGTGCATGAAGACTTATGTTGGGTGTGTAGTCCGTGATGTCTCATGATGATGTGTAGTGCATGAAGACTTATGTTGGGTGTGTAGTCCGTGATGTCTCATGATGATGTGTAGTGCATGAAGACTTATGTTGGGTGTGTAGTCCGTGATGTCTCATGATGATGTTTATTGCATGAAGACTTATGTTGGGTGTGTAGTCCGTAATGTCTCATGATGATGTGTAGTGCATGAAGACTTATGCTGGGTGTGTAGTCCGTGATGTCTCATGATGATGTGTAGTGCATGAAGACTTATGTTGGGTGTGTAGTCCGTAATGTCTCATGATGATGTGTAGTGCATGAAGACTTATGTTGGGTGTGTAGTCCGTGATGTCTCATGATGATGTGTAGTGCATGAAGACTTATGTTGGGTGTGTAGTCCGTGATGTCTCATGATGATGTTTAGTGCATGAAGACTTATGTTGGGTGTGTAGTGCATGATGTCTAATATATGCAAGTTACCCCTAAAATATGTTGTTGTATTATTCTCAAGTTAACCCTAGAACGTGCTGATGTGCTATATCCAAATTACCCCAAAAAGATGATGATATATTATTGTGAAATTAACTGTAGAACGTGCTGTTGTGCTATATGCAAGTTGCCCCTCAAAGGTGGTGTTGCATTATTCTGAAGTTAACTCCAGAATGTGCTGTTGTACTATGTGCAAGCTCTCCCTAAAGATGATGATATATTATTCTCAAGTTAACCGTAGAAGATTGTGTCTTATTCAAGTTTTTCTTTAGAGATCATAGTAAATTATTCATAACATTTAATCCTTGTATTATTGTACTCAAAAGCCAATAGTTTTGACAACTTAATTTTTTCTTCGCTTTTTTTTAACTTTATCACAAAAAAAGGATCAGATTCGCTAGGGCCTGTTCATCCTTTAAATTATCTTCTTACTTTTTGTTTTGTTTTTTTAAATTTGCGAAGGTTACATGAGGACTGTCTGCGCTAGCATCACTAATATAGCAGTATAAGATTAGAGAGAAGGCAGCTAGGTGTCACCACTCGCCGCCAACTCTTAGGATACTCTTTTACCAACGAATGGTGGGATTAACCATCACTTTATAATGCATTCATGGCTTAAAGGGCGAGCATGTTTCGTTTGACGGGGATTCGGATCCGCGACCCTCAGTTTACGAGTCGAGCGCTCTAACCACCAGGGGCCTTTCTTTGTTTTTAATCTTTTGTGGGATTTTCAGTTGTTTTCATTATAAACTTGAACTATTAATCAACAAATATACTTTTAATTTGTAGATTTGATTTAATTCAGGTTTTATGGGTTTTTTTCACGTGAAGGTAACAACCAGTAAAACAATAAATTTGTTAAAATATTAATAACAATAAATTATTTCAGGTGTAAAAAGGTTGTCTAGCAACATTGAAGAGATGACAGGATATCGGCCTAACTGGTACTTCCTCGCTACCTGGGTCTTTGTCTCTCCAGCCGTTTGTTTGGTAAGTTTGATACTCCTATATTACCAATAACAGTATAACATTGGAATTAGTGGATTATATCAGCACGCGATTATTGGTATTTTAATGGTGAGTTCGGGTTTGGTCCCAAGAAAGGTCCTCACCTAAATGCCACAGACTCCTTTCCAAGAAGAAGAGGACGAAATTCGACCGAAAATCCAAGTGGAGTAATGGAAATTTAAGGATAGATTTCCATGATTGCTGAATCCAACTCTGATATCGGAGTTTGTTTGTGGCACTTTTCAGGGTTCAAAAGGCACCATTCTTTGAAACCTCACACAACAAGCTAGCAGGATCAAAGGTGACTTGTATGTTTCAGCTACATATGACCAAAGGAATGAGCACCTCATGGGAAATGTGTTCGGATTGTGTAATTTAGTAATGTTGCATCAAAATGATTCAAAGTACAGAACTCAAACCATTCATATATGTTTCTGATATAAACATTAATGTTTTATGTGTTAAAGATGACACCGTTCATTGAAAATTAAATTTAGTTTTAACAACCGCAATTTTAGTATTACATTTAAAACATTTATCAATAAATATATAATCAGGATCTTGACATACTGAAAGTCCTGTTCCTGTTGAGTACACAGTACTTTTATTTATAATCATATTATGTGATAAAGAAATGATGGTTACACATACCACAATTATTTTTATAATGGTGTAAATCTTGAATACACAAAGTGTAGGCCCGATATAGTCAGGTGGTTAAGGCAATCGACTCGTAATCTGAGGGTCGCGGGTTCGAATCCCCGTCACACCAAATATGTTCGTCCTTTCAGCCATGGGGGAGTTATATTGTAATGGTCAATTCCATTATTCGTTCGTAAAAGAGAAGCTCACGAGTTGGCGAAGGGTGATGATGACTAGCTGCCTTCCCTGTAGTCTTACACTGTTAAATTAGGGATGGCTAGCGCATATACACCACATGTAGCTTTGCACGAAACTCAAAACAAACCAAACCCAGAGTGTGTATTTATTATTGATTTTGTTTGAGGTGCCATTCAATAAATGGCGAAACATTTCATGAGCCTCAGTCAATGAGAACTAGTTATATTTCAGCACAACAGATTGCATAAAAGTATTAATTATTTCGGTTACTGACATTGACATAAACAGCCACGCCATATCTCAGTTACAGTAAACTGTATTGACCCTCACCTATGGTGGAGTTATAAAAGTATTTAAGGGTAATGGAGGACCTGGATTTGTACATTTGTTCACTGTAAGTAACGAAATGAACTTTGAACCTTCAGCAAGTGAGAATACTATATATATATATATATACACACACACAAATGATGTTCAACTTTATTTCAGTTTCATTCAGAGAACCAGATAATTTTTTTTTCTAATTCTAAATACGTATTCCCTTTAGGGAATATTTCTGTTTTCAGTTATGAGATACAAGCCTTTGGTGTATGCAGAGACTTACGTTTTTCCTTGGTGGGGAGAACTCTTAGGCTGGGGGATAGCCTTGGCTTCCATGGTATGGATTCCGTCCTATGCTGTTTATTTCATGCTGGTAACACCAGGTTCTCTGAAGGACGTGAGTTGTTTTTCGTCTTTATCAAAAGTAAAATTTTAAATATTATTGATAAATTATTTATACTGAAACTTATTATCATGTTTTCCTTTGGTACATAATCATATTACTAACACTAGATCCTCCTTTAGTACATGATCATATTGTAGTAGATTTTCAAATTATATTGACTATAGAGACAGTATCAAAGTTGGCAAACAAGATATTACTAAAATACACCAATTTCTTTACGTATAAATATCATTTATGTTAATATTTCCAGATATAATATTTATGATGATAAATGAGGTTAACATTCAGATTAGGAAGTTATACCTCAACTTTTGAATTCGTTTTTTTTTGGTTTTTTTTTTCATTTCAGCGGTTGATTGCTGGCATAACTCCGAAACTTCAATCTTCTCAGAAATTAACAAAGGCACTTGGTGAAGATTTCGAGCTTCCTAAAACTCAAACGAATCAACTGTCAGACTCTGGAAATTATACGTTGACAATCCAAGAAATACTTCACATTTAACTGTTAAAAGGTCTATGTGATCATATTACTAATATTGGTTCCTTTTTAGTACCTGATCTTATTACTAACACTAGATCTTTGTTTAGTACATGATAATATTTTTAACACTAGGTCTTCCTTTAATACATGATTATATTACTAACACTAGATCTTCCTTTAGAAAATGACAATATTACTAACACCAGGTCTTCTTTCAGTACATGATTATATTACTAAATCTAGATTTTTTTTTAGTACATAATCGTATTTTAACACTCGGCTTCCTTTAGTACACCATCGTATTACTAACACTAGTTCTTACTTTAGTGCATCATCATATTACTAACACCAGATCATCCTTTAGTACATCATTATATTACTAACACTAGAGAATCCTTTAATACATGATCATATTACTCACACCTGGTCTTTCTTTAGTACATCATCACATTACAAACACTAGGCCTTTCTATAGTACTTGATCATATTACTAACACTAGATCTTCCTTTACTACATGATCGTATCACTAACACTAGGTCTTACTTTAGTACGTGACCGTATTATTAACAATAAATCTTTAGTACTTGACCACATTACGAACACTAGATCTTCCTTTAGTGCATGATCATATTACTAACACTAGGTCTTCTTTTACTACATGATCATATTATTAACACAAGATCTTAGTTTAGTACATGATCATATTACTCATACTAGATCTTACTTTAGTACATGATCGTATTACTAACACTAGGTCGTCCTTACTAAATGGTCGTATTATTAACCCTAGATCTTACGTTACTTCATGATCATATTACCAACAATGCATCTTCATTTAGTAAATGATCGTGTTATTAACATTAGAACTTTCTTTAGTACATGATCATTTTACTAATACTAGAACTTCCTTTAGTACATGATTATATTACTAATACTAGAACTTCCTTTAGTACATGATTATATTACTAACACTAAATATTTCTCATGTACATTATCATATTACTTACACTATATTTTCCTTTATTATATCATCATATTTTTAAAACTAGGTCTTCCTTTAGTACATGATCATATTACTAACATTAGGTGTTCCTTTAGTACATGATCATAAAACTAACACTAGATCTTACTTTAGTACATGATCTTCTTATTAACACTAGGCCTTCATTTTGTGTATGATCATTAAACTAATAGTAGATCTTCCTTTAGTACGTGATCATATTACTTTATCCAGATCTTCATTTAGTACATGATCATATTACTAACAATAGATCTTCATTTGATACATGATTATTATACCAACACTACATCTTACTTTAGTACGTGATCATCTTGGTAACAGTAGGTCTTTCATTAGTACGTGATCTTAGTATTAACACTACATCTTACATTAATTCATGGTCACATTACAAACATTAGATCTTCCTTTAGTGCATGATCATATTACTAACACCAGATCTTTCTTTAGTAGATGATGATATTACAAAAACTAGGTCCTCCTTTAGCTCATGATAATATTAATAAAACTAGATCTTATTCTAGTATATGATCATATTACTAACATACGTTAGTATGTAAGAAGATCTAATCTTGGCAGGGGAGTCGCGTAGCTTTGTTAGAAGTAGCTTGGGATAACATCAATTTTATTTCATCAATTACATTTTCATCCTCTTACATTTTTTTTTTGTTTCGGTGCAAAGCAAAACGTGTGCTACGTTAGTTCAATGTCATTAGGTGATATTATGGTTGTATGTATGCGTGCCTGTGAGTGAATGTGCCTGTGTGAATGTGTATGTGTCTGCAACTGTATGTATGTGTGTACTAGTGAGTAGCGAGTATGTGAGTGCACGCGCATGTACGTATGCTTGTGTGTCTGTTTAGCTGTGATTAAGTGTGTGTGTGCTCGCTGTCGACACGTGAGTCACATGTCCGTTGCTGATTGGTGGATGACGAATCGCGCGACTGGCCACGCTCCCTTCCCTCCCAATACTTACCCCATCATTACTCTCCCTGCACCCCCCACAAGTAGTCAGTGTAAGATCTACAGTTGCCAAAGCGTTCATTATTCAACATTTTTATTTTATTTTAACAAGGAGATAAGTAAGCAGTAGAGGTGAGTTGTGTCCATGGCTAAACGGCGCAGATACTCAGAATGCTACCTCAACATTAACTTCACCACTGTGCTCGCCAACGACGGCATCGAGAAATCACAGTGTGTCTTGTGCCATGCTGTCCTGAGTGGATTGTCAATGAAACCATCAAAACTCAAGCGTCATCTCGAGACAAAACATCCAGAACACGCAAAGAAGGGTTTGGATTTCTTCAAACGGCATGAACGGTGTCTTAAAAGCCAAAGAATCGATAGAAGTGGGTCGTTTCAGCAGCAGAGTGCAGCCGTAGTGGAAGCTTCATATGAGATTGCATTCGAAATTGCTAAACAAAAAAAGCCTCAAATGATTGGAGAAACACTTCTTAAACCCTGCATGATGAAAGCAGTAAATCTTATTCTTGGAGAAACCAGTGCAAAGAAGATGCAGCAAATATCCCTGTCAAATAATACTATACATAGACGCATTTCTAAAATGTCTATGGATGTGAAGGAACAGGTTTTGACTGAAATCAAGGGTTCCCCTTTGTTCTCCTTTCAGCTCGACGAGTCAACAGATGTAAGTTCATGTTCTCAGTTGCTTGTCTTCGTGAGATACATTAATTCAGGTGACATCAAAGACGAATTCTTATTCTGCAGTGCACTTGAAACCACAACAAAAAGCTGATGATGTCATGGAAAAAGTTTCAACTTTTTTCAAGACGAAGATCTTCTTCTTTCAATCAGGATTCCAGTCGAGTGTGAAGAAGCTAGCACCTCAAGCAAAGGGCATCCACTGCATGATTCACCGATATGCTCTCGCCAGTGAGACTCTCCCTGCCTCTCTGCAAGAAGTGCTTGAATCTGTAATCAAAATTGTAAATTATGTGAAGACTCAAGCACTCAACACTCGCCTATTCAAAGAACTATGCAAAGACATGAATGCTGACCACGAAGTCCTTCTCTTCTACACAGCAGTACGTTGGTTGTCGAAAGGAAACGTTATTAATCGTGTCTTTGAAATGAAAGATGAAATAAAGCTATTCCTGGAGACTCAAGAAAGGAAAGATCTTGTAGCTACTTCGAAGATGAAGCATGGAATATAAGGGTTGCGTACCTAGCCGACATTTTTGACCAGCTGAACAAGCTCAATTTGAAGCTTCAAGGAAGGGAAACACATGTTCTCCTTTTCAAGATAGTCTTCGAGCCTTTGTTTCTAAACTGCAGAACTGGCGTCGGAAAACCAATCTTGGAAACATCGCTATGTTTGAAAAACTTTGTGGAGTGACGGACGAGTCTCAGATCCAACTGGATCAGTTCCTCAAGGATGAGATTACCGAACATCTTCAGTCTCTAGAAAAGGAAGTCGAGCGTTACTTCCCTGAGCTATCACAGGAACAGGAGGCCCTGGTAAGGAACCCATTTTGTGCTGAACTTGATGTATCCAGCATCCCAGATGATATCCAAGATGAATTTCTGGATCTAAGGAACGACTCTTCAGCTCGTGATCTCTTCAAGGTGAAATCCGTGACTCAGTTCTGGTGCGCTATGTATCAGTCATACTCCAAAGTCAGCATGATATCTTTACGTGTCCTTGTTCCATTTGCTTCTACCTACTTGTATGAGGCAGAATTTTCCACTCTTGTCAATATAAAAAACAAAGAATAGGAACAGATTGGATGTTGGAGATGACATGAGACTGGCTCTAACAAACGCTCTGCCACGAATTTCAAAGCTTGCTGCTGAAATGCAACATCAGGCATCTCACTAGCTGAGTTGGATAGCTGTTCAAACTTATGTTAATATTATTTTAAGAAATATATGTTCTTTTTTGTGAATTCAGGTTGGACCAATGTGACTTAATTTACTAATAAATAATTACAGAATTTTTTAATATTTTTTTAAGATGTTTCTTTCCCTCTCCTTCACAGAAAATAAAAGAAAAATTAAGCTGCTGATAGTAAGCCCTAAGTAGGGGGTCACATGGGTTTTAAACTTTTAGGTAAGGGGTCGCGAGTGCCAAGAGGTTGGGAACCCCTGCTCTAGTGCATGATCATATTTTTAACACTAGGTCTTCCTTTATAACCAGGTCATAACACTAACATCAGAACCTTAATTTAGGTCATGATTTTATTCCTTACACTAGATCTTCCTTTTACACATGATCATATAACTGACACTAAATCTTCCTTCAGTACATGAACATATAAAAATCACTGGGTCTTGCTTTAGTATATGATCATATTACTAATACTATGTCTTCATTTACTACATAATCATATTACTAATATTAGGTCTTCTTTTTGTACATAGTCATGTAAAATACATTAGGTCTTCCTTTAGTACATGGTCATGTCACTGACACATTGGTTTCTCTTTAGTACATGATTATATTACTAACAATAGGTCTCCCGTTACTACATGATCAAATTACTAAGACTAGATCTTACTTTAGTTCATGATGATATTACTAACATTAGATTTTCCTGTAGTACATGATTATAGTTCTTTCTTTAGTACATAGTAATATATTCCTAACACTAGGTCTTCCTTTGATACATGGTAATATAACTAACACTAGTTCTTTGTTTAGTACATGATCATATTAGTAACACTAGGTCTTCTTTACTACATGATCATATTACTAACACAAGGTCTTCCTTTACTACATCATTATATTACTAACCCTAGGTCTTCATTTACTACATGATCATATTACTAACACTAGATCTTACTTTAGTATATTATGGTATTACTAACACTAGATCTTACTTTAGTGCATGATCATATTAATAAAACTATCTTTGTTACGTACATCGTTATATTTCTAACACCAGATCTTCCTTAAGTATATAAGTATATGATCACATTACTAACACCAGGGCTTTCTCTAGTACGTGATCTTACTACTAATATCATTAGTTACTAAAGGAAGACCTAGAGACAGTAATATGATCATGTACTAAAGGAATTTCTGATGTTAGTAATATGATCATGTACTAAAGAAGTCCTGATATTAGTAATATGATCATGTACTAAAGTAACATCTAGAATTACTAATATGATCATTTACTAGAGTAAGATCTAGTGTTAGTAATATGATCACGTACGAAAAGAAGATTTAGTATTAGTAATATGATCATGTAGTAAAGAAATATTTAGTCTTAGTAATACGATAATGTACTGAAGGAAGATTTAGTGTTAGCAATATGATCATATACTTAAAAAAGTTCGAGTGATAGTAATATGATCATGAACTAAAGATCTTGTAGTACTAATATGATTATAAATAAAAGGAAGACCTAGTTTTAGCAATATCATCATGTACATGAAAAAGGTTTGGTGTTAGTAATATGATCATATACTTAAGGAAGACCTAGCTTTACAAAAATGATCATGTACTTAACAAAGATATAGTGTTAGTAATATGACCATGTACTAAAGTAACATCTAGTGTTAGTAATATTATCATATATTAAAGTAAGTTCTAGTGTTAGTAATATGATCAGGTAATAAATGATGACCTAGGATTAAAAATATGATCATGTACTAAAGGAACACATGGTGTTAGTAATATGATCATGTAGTAAAGGAAGGCCTTGGGTTAGTAATATGATCATGTACTAAAGTAAGATCTAGTGTTCGTGATATGATCCTTGACTAGTTCTTACTCTAGTGTTAGTAATATAATAATTGAGATCTTACTGTAGTACATTATCATATTACGAACACTAGATCTTATTTTAGTTCATAATCATATTACTAACACTAGATCTTCATGTAGTACATGATCATGTTACTAACATTAGGTCTTAGATTAGAACATGATTATATTACTACCATTAGATCTTACTTCAGTTCATGATGATATTATTAATACATGATCACATTATTAACTCTAGATATTTGTTTAGTTCATGATTATATAAAAAACACTAGATATTGCTTTGGTACATGATCATATTACTAACACTATATCTTACTTTAGTACATTATGATATTACTTACACTAGGTCTTTTTAGTACATGATCATACAAATAATAGTAAGTCTTCCTTTAGCACGTGATCATATTTCTAACGCTAAGTCTTCCTTTAGTACATGATCATATTACTATCACTAGATCTCCCTTTATACATGATCATATTACTAACACCAGGACTTACTTTAGAACGTGATCATATTACTAAAACTAGATCTTCAGTACATGATCGTATTTTGACACTAGATCTTACTTTGTTAAATGCTCATATTACTAAGATTAGGTTTCCTTTAATACATGATAACATTCCTAGCACTATATCTTTGATTAGTACATGATCATATTACTGACATTAAATCTTCCTTTAGTACATGATCACAGTACTAACACCAAGTCTTCCTTTAGTTCAGGATCACATTACTAACACTTGATCTTACCGTAGTACGTAATCGTGTTACTATCACTAGATCTTACTTTAGTATGTGATCATATTACTAACACAATATCTTACTGTACTACATGATCATTTTACTAACACCAGATTTTACTTTAGTACATAATCGTTTTACTAACACTTGGTCTTCCTTTATTACATGAACATATTACTAATACTAGATCTTCCTGTGGTGCATGATCATATTACTAACATCAGGTCTTCCTTTGGTTCGTGATCATATTATTAACTCTAGATGTTCAGTACGTTATAATATTACTAACCCTAGGTCTTCCTTCATTAGATGATGATATTACTAACAGTATATCTCCTTTAGTACATAATAATGTTACTGATGTTAAAAATATGATCATGTACTAAAGGAACACATGGTGTTAATAATACGATCATGTAGTAAGGGAAGGCCTTGGGTTAGTAATATGATCATTTACTAAAGTAAGATCTAGTGTTATTAATGTGATCCTTGACTAGTTCTTACTCTAGTGTTAGTAATATGATAACTGAGTAGATTTTACTGTAGTACATGATCATATTACTAATACTAGGTCCTGCTGTAGTTTATGATCATGTTACTAACAGTAGATCTTACTTTAGTCCATGATCGTATTGCCAACACTAGATTTTCCTTTTGCTCATGATCATATTACTAAAACTAGATCTACTTTTATTATATGATCATATTTTTAACAGTAGGTCTTTTTTAGTACATGATCATATTATTGACCCTAAACGTCTTACGGTCTGATAGAGCATGTAACTTCAATTTGAGATCGATTTCTGAAGTTCCTTTCTCGAAAATTAAAAATTCTTTGATCCTAAGCTCACAAAGTATTTATTTATTATATACGTCTAACTTCTAGATATAAACCTCAAATTTCAATAGGAAAGTATGGTAGAATTATCTAATTTTCTTTAAGCCTAATTAATAATGTTAAATAATGTTATTTTGAAAGACTGCATGAAGAAATTCCAAGAGTAACTCTATCCTTCAAAATTTCATTATGTGTATACCTGAATAAATTGAGAAAGTCACTTGATATATCAAGAGTATTAAATTTTGCTATGACTTCAGGTCAATTTTTGTAATATCTGTTTGTAATTCTCCTGATTAAATTATGTTAATTAAGTACGTTAAACCTAACACAAGCTTTTGTCCATGTTTATGATCAGTTTGTGTTTTCTTTATTTATAGTTGACCATAAATAACAACGGATGTAACATACATAGTTCATTTTACCTTTTGTCCTAACAAGATGTAAGCGACATCTAACGTGTAAATAATGCCTTATGAATTAGAACGTACAATTTGTACCTTTTAGGTGGTTTGCTTGTTTTGTTTTTATTTGAAGTGAAACTATTAAGCCAGACAACGACAACAAAACCAGCTAAATCTATGTCATTTGAAGAACTGTTCCTTAAAAAAAAAAAAAAAAGATAAAATATGGTTGTCACATGGAGTTCACATATCAGCCCATACTGCCATCTAGGGAAGAGAGGGGTGACAGTGCGCTGGTAAAAAGCGTAAAACAAAGAAACCTCCAATAACTCATTAACGTCAAAACTCAGTGTGATATGTTGTTTGATAACTGTACACAACTCCTAAATACAAAAACAGAAGAACCAGTTGACAAATTGCTAGCCATAACTTACCTACTATAAGAGAAAACATAAATTACAACCGAAACAGTAAAGCAAATTTAAATCAGTGTAGTCTGTTACATCGTGACAATAAACGTTATCATATTCAAAACAAGATCAAAGGTACTTAAAATTGTAAGATTTACGGTACGGTATATGTTCGGTAATCATATGGCTTAATACTCTGAATCAATAAATATAAAGTTACGACAATTAAAGTATATTACCTTTGATAATAATAGTGCACAATAAAAGATTTATTGTAGTCAAAACACTGTAATAATTTCAATGTCGTGGATAGCATGACTGTAAATTTTGGCAACTACTTGTAGAGTAATTTTGGCACCACAAATCTGATGCCATTCTTTCTCTCTCTCTCTACTATGGCTTCACAAGTGTTCCTCTAACAGCATGAACCGTACTTTGCAAAAGTAAAAGCTACAAACAAAATGATTTCAAATATTGAACAGTTCAGTATATGATCCATTTGTTTTAAATTGTTTTTACACATATAAATCTGTCAAAAATTATTTTTTCTGCAAACAGTAACTGGTATTTTGACGTTGTATTGTGAAAATGAGTATCATATTGTGATGTTGTTACGAAAATCTGAACGGTGCACTTTTCTGTAGTGCGTCTGTGATATTTATTTATTACACTTATATGATCTTTATTAAATGTAATGTTTACTGTACAAACACATAATACTTATTCGCATCTATATAGTTTTAGATACATTTTATTGTTCTTATCATCATCAGTCATACATGGTAAAAAATCTTCGGACATGTATCAAAACAAATTCTAACAATGTCGTGTCAATCAAAACTAACACTGTGTAGAATATAATGTTGTCTACCTATTGAAATGTTTGACGTAATATCAATGTTATACAGTACGCCTTTTTCTAGGTTAAAATTTGATTATTTTGTTGTCCTGGGAGATTCATTGAAATAAATATTCTACACAATATCTCTGACTAAATGTTGCTGTGAATAAGCTTACGTATGGAGTTCAAAATGTTAGCTATGTGTATCACAACCTAATTTAATTTGTTATACGTTAATAGAAGCCGTGACATTTTTCTTCGTTTTATATACATATATTTATCACAACTCATACGACGATGTGTGCTATTAATCAAATGTGTTTGTATGGAAGTATCGCGCCTTCCTTTTGCTTGGTTACTGAAGAAAGCAAATGATGAATACAAGAACAATGTAACTTAATACCCTTTATTCAGAAGTCAATACCCTTGATATATGGGTAGATATCATATTAATACAATGTAACCCATCGATTAGCCTTTATAACACCCAATACTACTTTACGTTAGAAAGTCTGTTACTACAGACGGACAGTTTACAGGAGGATTCTGGCATTTAAGTTCTGTTACTATGGTTTCTGTAGGCGTCACTAGGTGAATTATGTATATTACAAAAAGGCCATAGGACTGAGTACAGATTTCAATTTATTGTGTACGTTTTATATTTACGGATTTGTTTCTTTAGGTAGTCTTACTAGGAATATTGTGTGTGTCATAAAATGGTGGATACTGTTATTAAGATTCTATATATACACCGTGTTACTCAGGGTAATTTGATTTCAAATGTTTATATTTAAGTATGACAATTTTCATTTACAAAAGCTGACAGTCTTCTATTCAATGTACATCTATTGTAGGTTTAGCATAATAAAAGTGTACCTGACAAAACAGTATAGGTTTAACTCAAATGTGTTTTACAAAGGTCTTATTAGGTGTATTCTGTGTGTCTTACAGTGATGTTTCTATACTTCTGTGGAGTTGCTACAGATTGAAATTTACGTTTGTATTTTTTCAATTACCTGTGCTTCTATGAGAGAATAATGTTACTAACATACTACTGAAATGTTTCTGTCATAACTGTTTTTTTATAAATATTGATACAGAAAAATGATTGTATTTTTATGATCTATGCACTGATTATAGTTCTTCCTTCTATATCTAATCATACTTTTTCCATTTTCTGACGTTTCTTACATCTATTAGGATGCTTATTTATAATAATTAGTTTTATAAACTGGCTGATAAGGTCCAATAAAATATTTAAAATCTTTGTTGACAACTTATTGACTCTAATTATAACATATAGCACTTTTTCAGTTTCTATATGAAGGTCATTTTGCTACAAGTGGATATAATAAATAAATGATTTACTGTTTAATCAACCATTTTACTAATATAGAAAGTATTTAAAATAGCAACACTCACCACACAGTTGAAGTACTATGAATTAAAATTCATAAAGCTTTCTGGGGTATAAAAAGACATGACACAATCCGGGTCTAGAAAAAATCTAACAAAATCTTTATTACACTTAGCAGGCATATCATGTTCTTTGGGAAGTGTGATAAGTTGAAGGAAAGGTGGTTGACCCATTCCTGTAATTTTTGAAAATCCTTATTTTATCTTTTACCAACATTTGGTAAACATTAGTAACAAAATTTATTCAAAAACCAGGCACAAAACTAAAGTCTATACCATGTAAAAAACTACACTGACAAACACCACACCAACATTATTTATAAAATACAATGTGATAACTGACACGACTTCTATATTGGAGAAACAAGTAGAAAAATGGAAACCAGATTCAAAGAACACAAAAATAAATTAAAAATAAACAAAAACATAAAATACATTACACCAATAGGAGATAAGAGTAATACTGTACTTGAAATTAGCATTCCAGATTTCAATACGATGTTTGGACATAAATAACAAGATATTAGGGTATTACCATACTAAACCCCACCTACATTATAAGTATAGTTTCCTATACTATATATAGATTATTAAGCAGCATTACACTGGGAAGACATACAGATAGAGAAAAACATCTTTTCTTCTGTTGAGGAAGATAAAAAGTGTCCCTCTTGGAAATATTAATTTGTTATATCTCTCATTGGATAATAAAAAAAATTGTAAAAGTATATGTTTTTAGAAGACACTCGACGAGATCTGTTCGAATATAATATCAAATCCCAATTTCTACGTTATTCAAGGTGAACTCCTAAATGCCAGTGAACACACAATATTCAGTAACAAACCTGGGATATCCAGTGAACACACAATATTCAGTAACAAATCTTTTGCAGGTATTTTACTTTTTTCAAACTCATTAATTTCCAATAGGTTTGTGCCCATGCCCAGCTTGTCAGACTTCAAAGCTGGAAAGAGTCATGGAATAAATTTACTACCAACATCTGTTCTACCATCACTTCAAAGCCGTCTGGCACAGGATTTGAAATGTCATTAGTAAGTATGCTTCTCTCCCTTTTAGATCTTGCTCTTCAATGGCCATAAGATGGTATTGTTCACAACATCAACACCTTTTCCTACCCTGCTCTCTTGGTACTTAAGCAGCGGTTTGACCCTTTACCATTTTCTTTTTTTTTTGGTGACGAAGACAAATCATCCTTATAGCTGTTATCACCCATTCACGCTGGTGGAACCAAAGTTTGTTCTTCACTGGTCCGACATTACATCAGTTGGACCTGACAGCATTCATTCTGAGATGCTTCTAATTACCACCCTCCAGCTTTGAATACCTAACTGTCTTTATGTAGTTTCAGGGAAGTGGGTTCATGTCTGTCTTGTTTGGATCCGTGAATTAAATAACGTCTTCTCGCAGCTACAGATTATCCCACTTTTTCGTTGGGTTGGATCAGAAGAAACGGTTTTCCCTTCTCTTTCTTTAAAGTATTTCATTACATATTTGCTGACCCAATGATAGTTGAGACTAAGATTCTGTGGCTCATCCTTGAGTGCATATGAATCACAGATCTTTATTAAAGGTATTTTGAAAAAAAAAACTTTCCACCATATTTCAACAACCCTTATTAACAAAACTGAAATGAATGCATATTATTTTCTGATCTATGACCTTATGCAGTGTCAATCCACTTTCAGGTGAACATTTAACATTATTTCATTTGAAAGCTAGAATTCTTTACAGGTTTTTGTAAAAAAAAAAAAAAATGACTTATGAAGCATTTTGTAAAACTCAATGCCTAAGGTGTGAGGGGATGTGACCCCTCAAAAAAAGTTAAAACTAAGATGCTCTGGGATGCACCAGAAAGTTATCTTTAAGACAGAAACAATTCCTTATCAAGCATAAAACACTAAATGTCATAATATGTTTGCAGTGTTTTTAAAAAGCTAAGTGAATTGTAAGTAACAGCTTTAGATTCCAAAGTCTGTGTGAGTGTAGGCCTGTGGCCTGCTAGAGTAGGAAAACGTTTTTATTTTTAAACTGTCATAACTGAAATGGCTGTTACATAGTGGCAGTTTGATATGTTAACCTAACAGCAGGAGTTAGTATTTCATAGTGGTAGGTGTAAAAATGGGACAGTTTCCCGTGTTAAGAATATGAAACACTAATTTAGCACTTTTGTTGCTGCATAACAAATTAAGTTTAAATAAAATTAAACATTCAAGAGGTGCCCATGAGCAATCATAATGTCATGAGAGAAATTTGGCATTTAAATGCAACTATCTGTGAGCCATCATTATGTCACATCGTCCATATGGCACTGAACGTGTTAGCATCCTGGAAGCACTGTTCATAGACAAGTAAGGTGACTTGATTTGATAGCTAACTTGATGCGCAAGAGTTAATTGTGATGGAAAATTAGCTTTCACATCATTTCACAAGCTTGGCATCAAACTGACGAACCTGCAAAAATAAAAATTATCAGGAACGTTCAGATTTGTCCTTCAGACTGCTTTTCTCTGTTAGAGATCACAAAGTTTCATAGTGGGGAATTTCTTCAACATAAATTAAAGGTGCTTTTTGTATGGGAAGTTTGGTCTACCTAAACATAATTGTATTGTATAATAATGATAAAGTATGTAGGTTGTTACTAGATTCAAAATTTGCATGCTGTACAAGTAGAAGAGAGTGAAACAGACTCAAATTTTAGTGTTGTTGTTAAGATATGACAGTGCAGTTTATCAACAGGTCTGGTCAAAACTGACCATCAAAATTTAAAGTGTATCACTCACAAGAAGTGTATGACTCAAAACAAGACAGAAATAACCTACGTTAGGCTAAAATGTAGTTGATGACGAAGTTGAGTTTCATTAGAAGTTGTTCTGTTTAGATTATTTTTCAACAGTAATAGTTATTTTTCTAATTTATTTAATTTTATATTGGTTATCTTTTTAATTCAATACCTACTGTATGAAACACTAGACCTAAACAAAATGGGTCAAGGTCGGATCCCTAGATGCCGAGGCGGCATAGGATCTGGTACTGAACTGTAGCTTGATTGGCAAATGAGTGAAAATGTTAACACAATCCCTATAGCTGGTTAACTTCCAGCTATCAGCTGGGGTAAAGTGCCTTACTTGAGGACATAACATCATAGCATGGCACTGGCCTCAAGCTTGCAGTCATCCAAAGTGTGAAGGAACTGAATCATGCTATCCTTCAATTAACCAAAATGAATCTGTTAATTAAAAGTAGTATTTAATGAGGCCATCTGATGTTTTGATTTATTAAAAATATATTTATAGGTGGCAGTTAACCCCAAATACCACAGACAACTGATGTGTTCAATACTGATGCAAAATAACAGTATTTTGAAGAGTATTATGGTTGAAAATACATCACTTCAAACCAGAACACTTTCAGTTTTCAAAAAGTGTACATTAGGCTGGGGGATAATATTGGGAAGTTACATACCCAGTTATATGTAAGATTAATTTATATTCACCTTTAAAAAAATAAACATATGGGCTTATCATAAAATAGATGACTTCTAACAAACCTTAGCTTCTGTGCTGTTTTTATCACATCGATGTTTAGTTTACAAGTACAGGTATAATGAAGCTAGTACTTTAATTAAAGTGACCTTGTTAAATATGTAGTTGAATCCATATGTTGGTTGACATTGCCAACTACTCTGCAATAGTAATTTTGATCTGCTTTAGTTTTCCAGTGAATGTGACATTAAATATTTTTCTTTGTTTCTATTTGTCAAAAGACAAGTTTAAAATAAAGCAACAAAACTAGGAGTTAAAACTCATCCATGACTCTTGACAGTGGTAGTTAAGTAGATCAAGACATTAAGGGTTGTAGAAAGTTTACAATGTCCAGTAATTAGGATAACGTGGTTGTGATTTACTATATAAAGTTTCAACTCCCAATTTCTGAGTGGCTGTGGGACAACAGTCCCAGTAGAAATGCCACAACCAATGTTCCATTTTACATCACTTGTAAAAACAAAACCCAGAGCCAATTGGTTCAGTTTTAAGAGATTACCCACAAAAATATGTTACTGAAAGCTAGTTAACACCACTAGGAACAGAACATTGTGACCCACCAGTTTTCTAAAGCTAGTTATTATAGTTCTGTGTTACACTACTAGCAGCAGAACTTCATTTGCACCTGAAACATAACACATCAGTCTGAACTTACACCATTGGCATTAGAACATTTGCCATCTAGAGTTAGCTTACACTAACCCTTAAAATATAAATATCCAGTTCTAGTTTACAAAACTGCCAATAAACCACTTCAAATAGATGTTTACTACAGTTTTCTAATTCTCCATTGATTTACTAGCATGAATAGAGTTCTGTAGTAACTGGTGCAAAGTCACAATAAAGTGCAAGTTTTTTTATTCCATAGTATTGTTTAATTGTATTTCTGTCATATTGTTCGTTTATCCACTTTTACAAAGTCTAACTTTTACCACCAGGTGTATTAATACTTACCAAAAAAATAGCAGACTTGTATTTTAATATAACTATTATATAAGTGATTCAGTGGTTTCATTTTTTTGTGATAATGTGTACTTAGGGTTGAAATAAAACATTTTCGTAGTTTAACTCTTGTACTTATGTTAGTTTTTTTTTTTAACAGTGATTGTACACAGTGAAGCTGTAATACTGAAAACCTTGAACTAAAATTCAAGTTATTCAAAATAGAGCATATCTAAGTAACACTTGATGAAACCTCTACTATGTAGAGGTATATTAAAGAAAATATGAAAATGCAAAGGCACCTCGAACTCAGGTATTTAGATTTATTCCTTTAGAAGTAACTAACAAGGAATTGATAAATTACAAAACCTTTTATTTTTCACAGTTTATAAACAAAGCTTTTAAAAATGATTAATTTTGCTGCTTATAATCACATGTAAATTGTTCAGAACACAATCTTCAAATTTACTGTCTTACAGCACAACTAGAAGTATACTCTTCGAAAAATCTCTGATTCTGTAACTACCAACAATATTGAAATCACTACATTTTCACAATAACGTTAAGGAACATCTGTGAAAAAGTCTTCGTTTTTTACTTAATAGCATCTTAATATTTTCCATTATTGCATGTCAGTAGCTACTAACTACACCCACACTTAAAATTGATCACAGGTAAGATGCAGTATGCTTTATGAATTAGTCACGTTGTCCCTCCAGCTCCTTCCAATAGCTTTTTGGGTTAACATGACTAAAGACAAACATTAGAGCTCTCCTTAATGACTACAGAATTCACAGCAGGACTTCTCAACCACCAAGTTTCTTTTACCTGTGTTTTTCTGAACTTTCAAAGCTACTCGAGAGAGACAGAGGTGATATAGGCTTAAAAAATGCTTTCAGGATGCAGTAAAAAAATACTGTAACTAATACCAGGAAGATAACTGTTAAAGGTTTGTAGCCACACACGTATCCAAATAAAACCAGTCCAAGCAAATAACCAATAGTTTGCTGGTAGGCCATGAACCTAAGGTTAATACGAGGAGGTAACACGCGTGCGGTTCACGTGGTGAAGATTCTGCAGTCCCAGTTTTGGTCATTCTTAAGTAGAGCGTTGGAGGAGCTAGAAGCTGTCTTATGAGTTGTCCGAGCAAGCTGTCTCTGTAGTACAAATCATACAATTCCACTCCATACTGAAGGGGAGGAAAAAAATTAGATAATTTCTTTTTAGGTAAATCTCACTTCACTGTTTCACTTTAGAATTTGAGAATTTCAATGGATTGCAACTGCCTGTTTCAGATTGTGTAGTGAGGTCTTCAACAGGCATTTGTAATCCATTAAAGTTCTCAAACAAATCTCAATTTAATATTAATAACAATCATATTTGCTTACAGCCAGTGTTGTTTATGAAAACATGAACATGTATTAAATGCAATAGAATTTTAAAGGTATAGCAGAATATTATAAGGATTAAATCACTGATATAATGAATAAAAAACTGATTCTTCAGCCACAGGTGCTTAAATACCTTGATCTTAAATGAGAAAAGTGTTAACTTCTCATGCTCCAATAACTGTGTGCATACCTTTCCACAGTTTGAATCTCAAAAACCTGAAACTCCAATTTTAAAATGGCTTTCAAAATAACTTTTGCTTCACCATCATTCACCTGTGTAAAGGAAACAATTTGGAAAAGCAAGCATAACAAGTGCAAAGGTAAATGCTTGCACTACAATCTAGTAAACATGGCCAATGGACCCTTACCCTCACAAATTTTAACCCTGCAATAGTCTTCCTGGGTCTTCACAGACCCCACATACTTTGTAAACATTGGTGTTGACAGGTGGAATTGCATACATGTTCACTGTTCTCAGTAGCTTCATTGTTCAGTTAGTTTTTGTTGAATTGTTATACTTAGTTTAGGTGTTAAAAGAAAGAAACAACGTTCATTTATTGAACGTTAGTGTTTCCCAAATAATACTATATTACTCAAATATTTTTCAATTAATTTTTTATGATGTAGTCCACTGGGACATGAGAAGAGTGACTATGGAAAAGTTTTGCATAAGACTAACACAAGATTAAGATACAGAAAGATCACAGCATCAAGCAATGAATCCAATCTGCACTTCCTTAACTAATGCAGTTACCTGCTTCTCTTTCATTGTAAACTAGTATTTATTCTTGAAAACATGCCACATCATCAGTGAATGAAAAGGAACAGTGATGAGTAAAAACACCCTCTTTATCCAATTACTCTTGTTTCCAGAGTTCATTTTGCATCGCTCACCTGAGGACAAGAGTATCATCCAGTGTTATTGTTTTTTTTTACACTCGCATACTGTCCTCAAAGGTGATACATTTTCTGATCCCATGAAGTTGACTTCATAATGTGTGTAATGTGAGCATTATCCTGATATGCATATTATTTCCTTGTACAAGTTACTTCCCTTTAGAGGAAAACCATATAGAATGTAAACTCAGTTTAACAGTGCATCAATAAAACTATTCAATGTGAATAATATCATATAGCTTTATTTCACTATGTTTATGAGACACCACAGTGGGATTTTGTTTTTCACTTCAGTACTTTTAAATTGATAAATTAATGATCCAGATGAGGAAACTGGAATTCCAGACTATAATTAAATCTAATATGAATATTTAAATTTATGATTTCATACAACTATGTTTTAATAAAAATTAATATTAATGTCAGGAAATTATAATGATAAGGACTGTAACAGAAATACGACATTTAATCAACAAACGTAACAGGTTTACTTCAGAGTAGAAAGGGAGGATTAATATGGGGATGAAGCAGTCCACTAATTGAGAAAGGACATCACTGTTAAAGTTGAGCTATTGATATAATATAAAAAACTTGTATGTTTACCTTTTCATTTAACACTGTTGATACATGATGAAGTAATCGAACCAAGAATGCCACCTCAAAGCTTCTGACTGGTTGAAGGTCTGGATTTCCTTGGTAACAAAGAGGAAACTTACGAATTCCATTTATAAGTTGATATCGACCTAGTGGTGTTAGTTGGGGTCCGTTGTCTCTGGGAACTGTGTCTGGTGTCAGATGTTTGAGGGAAGAACCTACTAAGGTGACACCTGGTGTTGTGGAGACTGGGCTAATAGAGGATGTGTTGATTATGGGCAGCTGGAAATAAACAGAGTTCTGCAGTTGGTTTAAACTGTGTACGTACTACCATCTTAACAAACATGGATAATTTCATCTATGGTGTACAAAATTTCCTAAATAAAACTTATGATTTTCAATATGCCCTGTTATTTTAAAACATGTACTCTTGGGAGACCTCAGTCAGGATGTGGATTTTTTTTCAGGGGGGTTAAGAAATTTGAAAACCAGTGTCCTAAAACTAGTAGTGTGTAGAATATAATCCTTTTATATTTTGTAAAAATATTCTGCAATTTCTAGAAACTTTTCTAAAACAGTGTGGTTGTAACTGACAGAAAGTAGCCATGTTATATGTAAGATCAGACTCTAAATTGTGGTGATATATTAATGAACTTTATTCTCTACAAATACAATGAATGAAACACCAATAAATGGTAAGTTGCACTCATAAGTATTATCATCTTTATAACTATGTACATGCTGAACTTCAGAAGGAAAAACAACCAAAGCATTAATAAGAATTATCAATACCTTACACCTTATTGTTTCGCCCACCTTTCCAACTCCATACAAAAAAAGCACACAAGAAAGACTATAGCACTAACAATAGATTTTATTACAACAAGACATTAAGACACTAACAATATATTTTTATTGCAGCACACGCACACAATAAAACAATGTTTAACAAACCTGAAACAGTTCACTCAGTTGATGGATGGCAGATTCCCAGATGTAATTCAACTTTTTTTGCTTCTGCAGCACTGTACTCATCACCAGCATAGGAACCTTCATTAAGACTAAAGAAAGCCATAAGTTCTGAAAACCAACTTTTTTGGGAAGCTTCCTGAAGTTTGATTACTCCAGCTATTGTTGCACGGGCTTGGGCAATAAGGTGCAGCAGTTGTTGAACCTTTAAGGATAAAATACAGAAAATTGTCATAATTTTTGTTAACTATTGCAAAATACCATTTCTCAAGACTTGATCAATTTCTTCCATTTTATGTGTTTAGAACTTTTGCACAAAGCTACACAAGGGCTATCTGTGCAAGCCATTCATAATGTAGCAGTTTTAGACTAGAGGGAAGGTAACTAGTCATTACCACCCACTGCCAACACTGGCCTACTCTTTTACCAGTGAACAGTGGGATTGACCATTACATTTTCACACCCACATGGCTGAAAGGGTAACCATGTTTGGTGTGACTGAGATTCGAACCTCTGATCCTCAGATTATGAGTCGAGCATCCTAATCACCTGTCCATGCCAGGCCCAGCTTTTCCATTATCTCTATAATACTTTTAAAGCTACTGTAAGGGAGGCAGTGTTTTCAAAACAAATCCTGTTAGGACACTTGCCCATGGTACCAAATTACAGGTTACATATTTGGTCCCACTAAGTTGTATGTGGGAGTATGAAAACAGTTTTAATCATGGTGCCCCCCAGGATCCTGAAGTTGGCTGAAACTACCACAAGTTAGCTGACTGAGCTTGGTCCTGAAAGCTCCAAAAATGTTGGAAGATTTTGTAGGCAAACAATTAAGTTGACACCCAACGTGAATTAACATGAACACTTAGACTGACGGTCCTATACACAGAAAATATTTTCAAACATAGTAGACAAGAATTAATTAGCTTTTGAACTGCCAGAAAGTACCTATTGGGGTTATAGAAAACAGGGTTACAGATAAAATTATTTTCAATATGATGATTGCCATCAATAATGACCAAAAATTTAGTCTTAGATTAGTACTCCCAAGCAAAAGACACTGCTGAGTTTAAAAACTTTGAAAAAAACAAGACTTCGTTTGAAATTAAAGATAAGTTTGATGAACTTGATAAGAAACATGCTAAGATTACAATTTTTACAAAATATTTCCTGATGTCTTTTTACTCTGTATCCTCAAACAACTGAAGAAGAGAGGTATGGAAATTTATCACAATAATAGTAAAATCTATAAAAAAAACTGTGCAACATGATGGGTATTCTCAAGACCAATAACTTATCTAACTTAGATCACAAGTGAGATCAGTGTACAGTTGGTGGTGATACTTAAGGGTGAGATGGGGTTAGTGGTGAAGTTGGCATGGTGGTGCCAAGTGTGTGTGATCTAAAATTGGTATTCATCCCTAGTATTTAGCCAAGACATGAACATAGAACTTCCAAAAACAGTTAAACTTTTGTTTGATTTGTCAAAATGCACTAACTGGTGAGAAATGATTAAATGAAATATGACTACACAATTGTTTTGGCTGTTAAAATAGTCAAAACAGAGGCAGGAAATGTGTCATCAAAGAGATAGATAGCAGAACCAAGAAAATTTCAAATGGAACAAGATGGAGAATATTGATTTCTCAGGGTAATGGACCCTGATTGAAAACTGATGCTGTTAGATGTGTGACTTGTGTCAAGGTTTCATAAGGGGATGGACACTTGATGGGCATTTCTGTGAAACATGCTGTTGGATGTGTTACTTCTGTCAAGATTTCATAAGAAGAAAGACACTTGACATTGCACATTCTGACAGTGTTTCTGGTCAGTAATGTCAACTACCTTAACTTACCACACGTTCATTGATGGGCAATAACCCTAAGAAAGGTAAACAGGTAATTTGTTAAAATAAGTATCTGAACAGTTTAACTTTGTATGTTCTTGTCAATTCCAGCACAGCATGCAATTGTTGTGAATGTGTCCCAGTTGATTTGTTTATTTTGTTATGTTAATGTTACAACAAAGTATTATTTATATTCTCAACAACCATGAAATCTCCAAGTCATAAACATTACAGTTCTAACAAAATAGACAAAGGAATGACAAGTAAGGGAAATTATAACAACTTTGGAAATGACTTGAATGGGTGATGAAAAAAACTTTATTATAAATGTATGATGTTTCAAAACATCATTCATTTTTATGAAAAATGTTCTTCATCATCCATTCAAACCATCTACAAACTTATTTTCTAAGAAGTAGGTTCATTTTCATCATGTTTATAATGGTTTTAAGTATATGTATTTTGATTTATGGCACTAAATATCTTGACTTATCTTAAATTTATAATTTAAGATTCCCAAGTGGTCTCCATCCACACTAACAAGAGATCATAACATCTAGGCCAAGCTACTACAGTACCACTGTTAAATACAATTGGCAGATCAATCACCTATGCCCTAACACTAAATGTTATATTGTAAAAGAAGTTTGGAAATTTTCCTCAGAAATATTTGTGTAAAGTCAAAATATTGTTAGCTTTAGTGGTAAATTATGAATGCATACATGATTCACCAACATTTAATTAAACAATAGTTCCTACTGTGTGGTGTTTCCTAATTGGATCAAACTGTACACAATATAATGGCATATATGGTGTAATCTGCCAATGGTACAGTCTAAGTTATATGACCTTAGTAACTAAAGGAATACAACATTAGAGTCTTTAGATTTTTAAAAATATCTGTATGCAGTAAAGCTTTCACAAAAATCCAAAATCTTTGAGACTGGAAAATTGTTAAACAAAACTCCTGAATTATTAAAAAGAGAAATAAAACATGACCTATTTTTACTCCAATATTTTACCTTTATGGTTAATAAGGGCAAACTGACTTGGCCATCATTTATCTTTTTCATAATGAACAGAACTCTCCAGTTCATACCACAACCTTAAGTCATGTAACAATTTCCTGAATATTTTATAATACCAAAAATGTGTGGAAACCTTGATATATCACCAACATTTTAGTATTTGGATGCTAGAACTGGGTAATGAACTTCTGATTAACAAAATTAAATAGCCTATGTAACAAAAACTGCCAATCAGATCATACTTAACATAAGTCTAGTAACAGAGAATAAAATATGTAATGAGAAATCCATAGCTTCACCTGTGATCTCTGATATTCACCAAAAAGTGGTTTATAGTGAAAGCCTGACCCTTCCAAGTCAGAAAGCTGTTGTCTCAGACTGCCACTGACTGATACATTATGGACTGAGGGTGAAGAGAAGGCTGGACATAGGAGACGTGCTGGAGCTTCACAGAGGTTGGACTCCACTTAAACATTTAAAAAACAAGTGAAAAACGAATTAAACGTACAAATTATTTTAAGATCTTATAATTACATTTGTTTTAGTTTTATTACTTTTCTAAAGATTTTTTTGATAGCATAAGAAACAGAAAATGGAAAGAGATATTGTCAAGACAGAAATTGTTTGGCACATCTTTTTCAGTCAGAAAAACGAATATTCACCTGCTCTATTAATTTCAAATTCTACAGAAAGAAACATATTGAAACATCATAAGTAAGTACCACACTAATGAGTCACCTGTAACATAATATTTATTTTAAACATTTGAAATTAAAAATCCATTCAAAAATTGAAATACTCATTAAAAATAAAATAACTCATAAGTTTTTAATAGCAGACAGAAGTGAAAGTGATTTCCAAAGCCTACACAGTAATAGAAATCATTGTAATAATATACTTGAAAAATGTTAGGCATTATAGTTAAATTTCCCAAAGGATAAATTGGAGTTGAAAAATGCATAATTCATTTACTCATGAGCAAATACTTCACCTCCAAGTATAGGTTGACTCACCTTCAGATATCATAGTGCTCAGGTTTGGCTGAGAGAAAACCTAAAAGTGGATTGTGTACAAAAATAAATTCAGGAAATTGGACATACAAAATAAATCATCCTTAACTTCTGAGAAAAAAAACCTTTAATCAGCTAATCCAGAACAATATTTCTTAGCTATCATTATGTTTTTCTTTCTACTAATAATTTATAACCTTACAAATTTCAAATATATCTATATTTATATATGTTATATCTATATAACACTCTTATAGATATCTTTAAGAGACCTTAATATTTGATTAATGAAAAACTTTATAATTTTAATTTTTACCACAATGGAATATTCTTGAATACAAGGTCTCTCATGGTTACTACACAGTATTTTACCAGGGTAAAAGCAGAAATACACTTTTTGTGTTATCACAGTGAGATTAGTTAGTTAATTTTGATTTTAGTCAACTGTAGTGTACACTTAAAATTTAAAAATATTCCATGTTATAAGGACTGAGATTTTAAGTAAATTATATTTTACCTGATTCCCAGTACATATTTTTTTACATGGATATTATAACAAATTTTTACTTGGATGTGATAGAAAAGGATTTAATCTAGCTACAAATATATCCTTTTACTCAATAATATAGGGTGGCAACATTCTGATCAAAATTGTAGCAAATTAACACCACTTAAGTCTGCTTATAAAAACTTTAACATACATTTTCTTTTTAGTATTTTCTTACAAGTAAAATCTTACAATTTCAATTATAAAAGAACAGTTGGTCTAATCTATCATCAACAATCATGAATTAGACAATTATCATACAGAGTGAATGACCAATAGTATGCTAACACACAGAGGTTGAGTACATTATACTAAAATGACCTTAAAGCTTTACCACATCATTACAACCATGATACTTTACTATAGTCCTATTTCTCAAAAGACAAGTTTAGAATAAAGCAACAAAACTAAGAGTTAAAAACCATCCGTAACTCTTGACAGTAGTAGTTAAGTATATCAAGACATTAAGGGTTGTAGAAAGTTTAAAATGTCCAGTAATCAGGATATCATGGTTGTGATTTACTATTATTAAGTTTCAACTCCCAATTTCTGTGTGGCTGTAGGACTACAGTCCCAGTAGAAATGCCACAACCAATGTTCCATTTTACATCACTTGTAAAAACAAAAACAAAACCCAGAGCCAATTAATTTTAATTTGCCAAATACTATCACTCTATTGGAGTCTTGTTTGAGTTCAAAGCCAGTTTTGAGCATCTTACCAACTTAGATTAAAAAGCATCTGCCTGCTCTCTCTAATGTAAACATTATATTCACTAAGATAGGTATATGACTGTTATATGGCTTGTGTTACTTTTTCAGATGAAAATCCTTCTTGATTATGGTGCACACTGTTGCCCGTTAATGGTTTTTGCCACTGACATTTGTGTTTGTGAGTTCTCACCTCTTACAAGATACCATACTTCAATTACTATAACTAGAGTGTGACTGATTGAAGGTCTCTTTCTTAGTGGTCCTGGGTCTCTCAAATTGATCTATATTCCTTTGTTTTCAAAACTCACTAAATACAAGGGGTATCCCCATTTTGGAAACTCTGGATCCAAGACCTAAACACATTTTTATTAGCTGAGTGAATGAATATTTTGTGTCAGACAGGGCTGTTATATATCCTTCCCAAAAGTATCAGTGGTTGATGGCATTAGACTTCCTATTAAACATCAAACAACACTATAATGTAGTTATGATACATTACATTATAAACTGGCTGTGACTGTCACATGACATATTGATTTACATATTTGGCTTTGTTTTTATATAATGTTACCTAACTCCTTTACATCGATAGCTGGAAAAATTAACATGTGAACACATTTTCCGAAATAAAACTGAAAGATAATTTTTTCCTGACTCAATCATTTCCTCAAGGTTCATGGCCATCATTTAATACAGTTTTATTTTTCAATAAGGAACTTAAGTTGCCATAGAGATTACCACATGGATTTTAAAATTCAAAATATAACAAAATATGGCTCTACCTTTGTTACACGAAACAACATGTAAGCATTTTTAGGAGAGCTCAGCTCAATCCGAAAGAAACGAGGGAGCAACTGTTGAAAAATGACTGTGTAAAAACACAAGTTTTCTGTGATAAACTTCTTCCTAGAGAAGGAGAAACCATTTATTATTAGATACATACAAGGAAAGCCCTAAAGTTTCTTGCATTCCAGTGACTGAAAATGTTTCTTGTCCAAGTTGAAAATGAAGAAATATTTTACAGATCAACGTTATTTACAAAATGTGTCAAGCTAGAAAACAATTATTAAATTATGAGTTATTCTGACTTTGATGAAAACTTTAGTTTCATTATATAACTTTCTGTAATATAAAAAACAAGCACCTGTACTTTATTAATCAATAAATGTACAGATTATAAACCTGTATTTCATTAGCCTTTAAATCCACAAAACTAAAATTTAAACTTCACCAACATTTACTAAGAATACAGACAACATATCTATAAACCAGCTTTTCCACACCTACAGTTAAAACATGATCTTACCAGTCTTAATTTATTACATCTCTATTTTATGAATTACATCTAAATAACAACCATATACAGAGTAAACATATGTTATTTCATCAACTACAGAAGACACTTCCAATTCATCAATGAATCTTTACTACAACTACAGATTAAATGTGTACTTCATCAACCTTTATAGTAATAAGTTCGTCCCACAACCACATTTCTTCTATTATTAATTTTTACTTTATCTTCACTACTCTTCAACTTACCACTTCACATCCACGGACCTATCTTTATCTTCCTTCTCCATGCCAGTGTTAGTTGGTTCTACAAGAGGATTGGTATACCTCCATGGCTGAATGTAGCTGAGCCATGTTTCAAGTGGCTAGAATAAGAATAAAAAAAATTACCACCAAGGTTACACTAATAAATAAACAATTAGTAAATCTAATTAAAATTACATAATTTTAAGTTTTGAAAGAATAATCTTAGATTTCTCTGTTAACTGGAGAAAATTATTCCAAATATTTAATTTTCACTTATTTGATATTCAAGTTACATTTGCAATTACCAAAACTGAAATAAAGTACAATATTATACCCACAAATCAATTGAATTATACACAATTAAATCAGTCTTAACTTTCACACACTCTACTCAGCCTAAGCCTAAAATGTGTTATTGAAAAAAAAGAAAAGAAACAGTCTGTTTGCCTGAAAACATCTGAGTAAGACGATGTGACATAACAAAGTTATTCAAAATCCACAAGCAAGAAAAGATACACAGAAATGACTCAATAAACAAGTTACTAATTATGTTTTCAAACACCAATAAAAAAAAAAAAAATTTGAACCTGTATCATAAAAACAAGATTTTAACAATAGCAATTCAAAAGTTGGATACTGTTTTTGATACGTAGTTCAAATTACTTTTCTAACCAAGAAGTAAACAAAGAAATATTAAAAAATTAATATTATCTGAAATTTCTTTTGTCAATATAAGATCTTGGAGAAACTGCTATCTGCAGAAAACCATATAAAGTAGATAGTTTAGCAAAAGGTAGTGTAACAAATTTCTATAGGTGTTCCACTACAGTAAGATAAAAGCCACAAATAATCCAGTTTAAACCATAACTGCTACGGCCTCAATCTAATTTATTCACACTTTGAACTTTAAAATGGAATCCCACCAGTCCAGTGGAAGTCACACAAACAACTTTTAAAGCAGAAATAACAGATAAAATTACCAGATGAAACTAAACATAAAAATAGTTGACCAAATATAAAGAACTAATGAAAAATAAGTGATTGGCTCAAACAAGATACAGATAATAGTTTAATGGACAGAAATAATATGTGTTTTCTTATAGCAAAGCCACATTGGGCTATCTGCCAAGTCCACTGAGTGGAATCAAACTCCTGATTTTAGCATTGTAAATCTGTAGACTTACCGCTGTACTAGCAAAACTGTGGACAGAAAAAAGCAACAAAATATGAAATGTGAGAAGGAAGAAAAGAAAGCAATGTTAATTGAATTAATAGGTAAAGTGGACAAATATTTATCCACTAAGAAGATATGTTAAAAAATGTTACTTACCATGCGAAAGGAGGCATCAAAAGGCCATCGGTCAAAACAAAGACGAAGAAATGTATATAGCTTCTTCTGCACCAACTGTGGTAGAATTGAACTTAAAGAAAATATAAATATATGAGAATAACCAAACATTTTTTCTTCATAGCATAACACTAAAGATATACTAAAGTGAGTCCAACCAATCAACAGCTGTAAGTAACAATTTAATCTAGTCAAAAAATGTTATTTGTAATATTTTACTCCTTTTGGCTGATTACAAGCCAGAAGTAAAGTAATAAATGAAAGAAGTGTCAGTTTTTCTATTGATTTAAAGGAAACAGTAATTGTATTTGAACATATGTTTTCTAAAGAATTCTAATTATATGTTTTACTGGATAACTGAAAGTGAAAGAAGACAAAACAATTCGTGTAGCTAAACTTTAAGTAATTTTAATCAAGAATTTACTGAAATTATGAAAATTTTATCAAAAACACACATGCAGTAAAAAAGGTAACTACAATAAGGTAAAACCACTGGTATGAAGTTCTCTCAATTATCACAGAAAATTGTAAACTATGTCAAGATAAGAACCAATGTATTGAGTAATATCAGTTGTAGGTTAAGTTCATGTATCCAAGGTATAGTCTCATGATAGTAAATAGAGAAGTAATTTACCAGTCAGCCTATATAATCGAATGTGGTTTGAGATGCCCTTATATTTTTGAAGCTAATGACATTTGTCCTCAGTATCGAGTATGATCTGTAACAGCAGAATTAAAAGTCTAGCACCATTGTTAAATTTAGTCTTGATTGGGATAATACAATAGTTTGCAAGTATACACACAATATGTGTTACAGGATGTAGTCTGGGAGTGAAGTTGTTACCATAGAGCTGAAAGGAGTATTATTTATCTTAAACCTTAGTAAACTGATTTTGTTGCAACAAAATGATATATGAAAAGTTAATTTCAATTTTCCAAATACCATCATTCTATTGGAGTCTTGTTCAAGTTTAAAGCCAGTTTTGAGCATCCTACCAACTTACATTAAAAAGCTTCTGCTTGCTATCTCTAATGTAAACATCATATTCACTAAGATGGGTACATGACTGTTATCTACTGCTGTAGAAAAGCCATTGTTTGGAAGCACATAACTGCATGTTCACCCGGAACTCACTTAAACTAGCTTTGGTCTAATTACACCTCTCTCAACCCAGCCCTCCAGATTTTCAAAAGATTTTGGACAATTTGCTACCCTTCTCTTAATAATGTCTTGAGTTATATAAGACCCTCTCTGAAAGGGTCATTTCCATATATTCACTGTCTGAAGTTAATTAATGGGGTATGATACACTTTCCAATATCCCATACAAGTTTGATAAAACTAAAATTTTTACATCGAGGAACCTTGTCAACGAATTTAACATACAGTAGGCATTATCATACATTAGGCTGAAGTCAGGATCAATTATATGGTAGCATCGGGATAGTAGGACATAGACCCTATAATAAAGAACGTAACTAGTGCTACCGTACCATAGGATGTCATAATGTGTACATCTATCACTACTTATTCTTGCCTATACCATATTCCATAACTACAACATGTAACATGTTTTTGCAGGAAAGTGGGTTAGATATGGTTCTAAATTATCTTCAAGTAAGTTTATGCCTGTTACTTGAATGAAAAATGAAATACAATTCACCTGTTAAAACTAAACACAAAAACCATAATGTTGACATGAGAAAAGTTGTTTGGTTGGTTTGTTTTATGGCATAAAGCAACTAGGCTATCCAGCCAAACATTCGGTAAAAAGTTAAATTATTAAAATTCATAAAAAGAAATTAAGGTAAAACAAAACAAAGTTGAATTTTCAACTTAAAAACAAATAGCATTAAATCCAATTTTTATATCTAGTCTTCAGCAGTAAGAGAAAAACTACAATAATACAAGTTGTAAAGGACTTTCTGTATCATAATTGTAATTGTCATAGCTCGCCAGAATGACTAAGGGATAAGTTCAAAAATCAGCATTAGTCACCTGAAGTTGGCCTTTCCAGTCCTGGTTTTGAGTTATTTGATGTCATGGCCATTTTCAGAAAGTAAAGTAATACAAGTTTTAAAAGACTTGTATCAAAAGTTCAATTATTATAATTCACCAGGAGAACTGAGAAGGGAGAGATGGACATTTTTTAACAGTTGTTCTAACTTGTTTTTGTAACTGAATCAATAAAAAGTGAAGTTTTTCAAATAATTCAAATCATATTGCGAGATAACAAATTCTACTTTTACTCTGTTATGGTCTTGTTTATTGTTCATTTGTTATTCCTTCTATTGTTCAATTCAACTATGAATTTGTAGTTACATTAAAGCACTAACTGACCCTCTAGCTAGAGCATGTTGATTCTGAGTAAATATGTGAACATGAAACCAAAGCAAGCTTCCTCTAGCGGTGACATACAGATATTAATGTTGTGAAATATTAAGTAAATCTATGATAATCGCTAGTCACATGAGCCGTAACCTCACAGTATAACCACTAAATAACTAGCTTTTATAAACAAGTTGGTACACGAGATATAGCTCGAACTAGTTACTGCTAATATCATTCATTATTATTGTTCTTGAGGCATGGTTTTGGTTTGGAACATTGTGTCCTTTTTTGGAAGCTGGCTAATATCATTCATTATTATTGTTGTTTTTTCATGCTTCCAGTCACTGCTAATATCATTCATTATTATTGATCTTGAGGCATGGTTTTGGTTTGAAACATTGTGTCCTTTTTTGGAAGCTGGGTTGTTTATTCATGCTTCCAGTTCTTTTTCCTAATTCATTAATAACACTGATTTTTATGTTGTATTATTTATTAACATCCATACCTAGTCTTGGCCAGGCATTGGTCTTCTAGCTGTTTCTTGTAAGTGATAAAATTTGTGGTCTAGTTGTTTTACTTTTATTTTGGGTTTTTATTTTTTATTATTTTATTTTTTAAAAAATTGTTTTTGCTGGATCCTTTTTGTAGAGATGTTTTGGTTTAGGTCATTACAATTTAACATAAAAAAACTAATTTCTAGGATTATACTTACTATTTCAGTTCTTCCATTGGACTTGGAGGGTCATATTGGTATGGTAAGCTGTGATGGTGAAGTAAACAGCTATTTACAAAGTAATGAAGATGTTTGACAAAAATACGAACCACTCGAACGTGGTCATGAGTTGGCACAAAATGTTCCTGTTAAAATTGAGAAAACAAAAAGTGTAAAGCAAAATTATGAGAAAATTACATTTTAATTGTCATAAAAACCTTTTCTTGGTTCTAGAGTCCTGCAAATGTTTTAACAAAGTCAATTATTTAAATTCTACAGATATAAGGTTTTCTGCTATAAGAGAAATATCAGAAAGAGGAGAGTATTTAGGAACACAAGAAATATGGAGTCACAGCAACTTAGGATAACTGTACAGAATTGTGCACGAGAAATAAACTGTACAGAATTGTGCCTATAAAGATAAACTGTACAGAAATGTGAAGATGGAGCTAATAAAAGCAGCATAAGCTGAAGGTCTTTTGGACTATTTTGAGATACAAATAGGAACAGAAACATTTTTGCATACCAAATTATCTTATACTAATTCTTGTTAGGTATGATTTTTTTTTTTTTTTCTCAAACTCTACCCACAATTCTGGAGTTATAAGGACTAAAGTTAGCAGATGCTGTCTCGCTAACCATGTTTCAAAAGTCATTAAGGTATGGTATAAGTGAAGGACTAGGAACAGCAGAGCAGCCATAGAAGTAAATGGGAATAATGGAGAAACTTGACTGTTACACTGGGGCTTTGCAAATTGTGAGGGAGCCCTCTGAGAAATAGTACAAATGGTCAAAGAATACATCCTAAGCTTGCATGCTCTAAGCAGCAAATCAATCAGAAATGGAGCAAATATGAAGCCCAAGTCTACAATAAAAAGCACGGATGGCTAAATGACTTTTGAAGACAGATGAGTAGAGAGAAAACACTACAGTTTATTGTAAACATCAAACAAACAATAGAACAAGATGCCACAATACTTGGGCCTACAATAAAACCTTAGATTGAAATTTAACTTCATAAAACAAATCAACGACAGGTTCCTCCACTGATTTCACAGCCAAGAAGTTAAGGTAGAAAAATATGATGACAGATGATTATTATATTATTGACCCACGATAAGGACTTGCCTATTTAAAAATTATTTAAAGAATGCAAAACCTGATGAGAAAAAGAGTCAATCCTAAAAAACGAAATATGAGTAGTGAAAAGAAAGAAAAAAAAAGCCTCTGAGAGAGATACATATAACACCGTGTAGCTGCAAGGGTCCTCTAGGTAGTCTACAGACTGGTCCAAAACACAAAATACATTGAAAGCAGTGATATTTTTTACTATTAATTCTGATGGTTGTTTTGCAGTCTTAATCGAAAATGTGCAAAGTTCAGACCAAAGTGGTCTGCAGACAAGAAAGTTTGACATCCTCTAAACTAAAACACAGAAACTGAAAGTGGTAACAAAGTAAATAAGGAAATTTTCCTCCCAGTCACTTTGGTCAGAAGAGAAAAGAGAATGAAAGAAAGATTAAACAAAAAAGTAACTGATTTAGAAACTGAACCCAAAGTAAGGATAATACTAAGGTTCTACTAATGCATTATCATAAAAAATTAAAGAATAATTACACATAAATCCTATATATACAAGCAGGAATTGGGGCAATTTGAAAGAGTAATCTAATATTAGAAAAAGATTTTCATTAAAGAGTGTATTAAATGTATAAAACCTAAAGAACAAGTGCATAAATAATTGGCACTTCATACCAACGAGGGTAAATCTGGAGATTAAAAATAAAATAAAATTGAGAAATAGCTGAAATACACGCCACAAAAACATTACCACAGTAAGACATGTACTTAGAATGTCACAATGTCAACAAGTGTCCAGTAAACAATAAACTACTGTACTGATAGTAAAATATAACAAAAACTGTTTACATACACTTCTAAAACAACTGTTTCTTAAACTACCTCTTTATTGACAATACATCAAATTTGTCAACAATTTATGATTTGACACTTCATGAAATAAGTAGTTAGTTTCAGACAAAACTCATAAACAAAATCAGAACAGTCATAAAAGTATACATATGTTAGCTGAGCTTGACCACAAAGCAAATCTTTCAGAATATGTTCCCCATTAGGAGAACACAAAAATCAATCATGCATGTTGAAATTCTTTGCCTAAAACAGCACTAACTAAAGCAGAAATGTGTTGTTTCTTCTAACCAGTTACCAACAGCTTGACAAGTTATCTGGATCATGCTCTATAAAATTTGAAACGTTTAAACCTCTACAGAAAACAAAATATATGCATTATCCTTTAAAGATACGAACATAGAAATAGCGTGATCTGACCTGACAAAATGTTATCACAGTAATCCCGTTCATTTGAAGCTATTTTTATTGGTGTATGACAAGATTCGTTAATAATAACAATGTTTTAATAATCTTCTTCACCTTATGATTTTGTGCACACATGTAAAGACATCACAAACACGTAATATTGAATGTTTTGTAATAAAAACCTGATTGATAAAAAATATAAGTGACCTAAAGAGCAAGGGCACATGTAATAAGAGACAATCACATTACTACACATCAAATCTACTGCATAAAGCATAACCCTACATCTTCTCACCAGTAGGAAATTTTAGTATTTTTTGCAATGCAAACTTAACAAAAACATAGTTAGAACCAAGCGTAAATCAGGAAATAAAGCTTTAACGCCTAGGTTTTAGTTCACATGCCTGCTTTGTTAGGATGTTTGAAACACTCCCACATTAACTTACAAGAAAAATCTGGTAGCCCTCTGTTGTAGAAGAAGGTAATCAAAACCTTGATGACAATATTCCTAAAGTGAAAAGATAAGCAAGTGAGAACTTCTGTTTCCAAAACATGATTACTGCTAAAAGAACAAAGTTGGTAGATTTGCTCAACCTTGTAACTGGGAAACTATACATAACTCTTGCATTTGTTAAATGTGTCTTTACAAAACCTAGCAAGCTTTTAATAAATTTTACTGAGTCTGTTGTACACAAAAATAAAGTTTTTAATAATTTTTGCAACTAAAGATCCATCTGTAAGTGTTCAAAACTTTCACTGAGTCATTGTAAGTGAAAAGTGATTTGCAAACTAAGAATAAAATTACTTCATCTTTCAGTTTCCATATTTCATTTACAAAACCTCTAAAACTTCCTATGTGAATATCAAGTTTTTGTCCAATAAAATTTCAGATTTTATCTCTTATCTTCCCCAACTCTGTAGAGAAATCACCAGTGTACAGAGAAATAAAATCAGAAACATATGAAATAAAATCTCTGCACAAACTACAGCATTGATCGAAAAGTCACAAGTTACTTTATCTCAGTAGTTTCAACTTCTGACCTCTTAACTCTTTCCAGCAGCTAATATATAGCATACAAACTAAGTGTAATGCTTTATACCATACAAGCTGGTAAAATTTCATATGTTTTAGCTTGGTTCATTTTTTAATTTTGTGCAAAGCTACACAAGGGCTATCTGCACTAGCCATTCCTAATTTAACTGTATAAAATTATTAGAGGAAAGGCAGCTAGTTATCACCACTCACCTCCAACTCTCGAGTTACACTTTTAGCAATGAATAGTGAGATTAAATATAACATTATAATGCTCCCATGGCTGAAACAGCAAGCATATTTGGTGTGACAGGGATTCAAACCAATATTCTCAAGTCAGAGGGAAAAAGGTAAAGGTTTTCTGAAGGTTTTAACAAACTTATTGATATCTCAACAAATCATGAAGGTAATATATTAAAATTATCCATTCTTGTTTATGTATTTTGTGTTTCTAATTGGTTGAAATTACAGCAACCTATTTTAGGAAGTTAAAAAATTCTGAAATGGACAAATTAGAGCTTGAGACACGGGAAAACGAAGTCTGAGATTTTCCTAAACATCTTTGTGAAAGTAAGTAGTTAAAGTTAAATTATAAAAGAACTTGAATTATAACCTACATCGTAGGTTTGTTGATATACATTGATAATAAAATTGTTTGATCAGAGTTTCAATGTACCAGTGTAAAATCTAATGACATGCAATTGGACTGAGTCATAGGTAAAGAGTTAAAAAAGTACCTGAGATAAATAAACTTTAAAATTTTTTCACAAGTTACGTACACTAAAATTGAGACATACACATTATGTGGTTTAAACAAACAACTTAAATAAATCCTTAACTCCAACCTTTACACCACCACCCATAATTAAAATATGACATGAAAAAGATTTTAACTAAAAAGAGATTTACTCACTGAAGGTGATGAACCTATTTCCACTCTGTGAACATTCATAGTTGCTTGATTTAACCAAAAATCAGTGATAATGACAGCTAAGACTTCAGAACGCCACACATCTGGACGAATACTATCCTGACTTCCGATGCTTAGGTTGGAGCTTCTGGCTACTGGAGACAATAGTGCATTCTTCCCAGGTTTTAGTAGAGATGTGTGTGAATGCCTATGCAATGGAGACCCTGGAATTTGTGGCATGTGAAGAGGAGACTGGTGTGGAGAGTGCCAATGGGAGGAACCAAACCCACCCAGAGAAACAGGGCTTTAGGAGGCAAAATTAGTTTTAAAGGATCAAATTGAAACTAAATACATTTTGTTTAACAATATACTACAGAAAAATAAATAAATAAATAACATTCTATAAAAGATATCATAAACCTGCTGTAATTTTTAAATACCACAGGAATAAAAAATTGAAACAAATACTTAGGCATTTGAAACTTTCAACCATCATATTATACACTTGAAAATATTCACTTTGTAAGCATGTCTAACTATGCTTTATCATCAATGCCTTTTGAGCACTAAAGTAGATTCCCTATTAATTATAATGAAAGAAAATAAACTTTGCTGACATATACTGCATACTAAGAAAATTTATCTCTCTACTTCTTAGAGTATAATACAATGTTTGGAATTTTTTGGTGATGTTTTTAGATAAAACAAATTGGTGTTTTACCTGTTATAGAAAGATGAAGAATACAATGGATGTCTAGAAGAAAATGAGAGAGATGTTGATGATATTGGAAGTGGGGGGACCGTGTTTCCATCTAATGGCAAAAAGTAGCGTAAGTAGTCTTCTAGAAGACAGGAGTATAAAGCTTCAGTTGGGTTTCCATAAGTGTTGAAGTTCTGGATAAAACAACAATCACTCATAAACACTTCTTTTGCACATCAATTCTTGACTCACTGTGTAAACTGTCACCAAAAACTAAAAATATTTTTCTTCCAAGTGAAAATCAACTATTAAGTACTCTGACTGCATCATTAATGGATCCCATTCCAAGCCTTGTTTTTTTTTTTTTTACTTGAAATAAACTTGAATTTTATTTTAAATTGAATATTATATAAAAATTTATTAACCACCCCTTATGTGTTGGAAAAATATATTGTAGCAAGCATAGCTTCTTGGCCTGATGATTTCAAAGGTCTTTTAGTTTTGGAATTAAGCACTAAAATTCAATATACTGTGCCAGATTAGAGCACAAAACTTCAGAAGTAAAAATAGAATATCAGAAAAGAAACTCATAAGATCTTACAAAACAAACTTAGTAATACAACAGAGTAGCCTCCTTAGAATCAGGGCAGTGGTAATTAAAACATTACCAGTTCATTATTTATGAACAAAACAAACTATCGTTGCTCTAAAAAAAAGTCACAAAAAATGTAGCATTGGTTTTTTTTAAAGTGTTTCATTAATAGTTCACTGAAATGAATAAATCTTCTGAAATGACTGGTTTTTTTAATAGTTGTTTCAAAGACTAAAAACTGTGTACTCTGGTATTTACACATCAAACCCTGACACAGACTTGACCTTTGTATAGACACTCTTTCCCAAAATTACTAAAAGGTTTCTTGATAAACAAATAATTAAATTACCCATTATAGCACTTGTCTATTATTTAAATGAAGACCATAACCATATTCTATTACATATTTTACAGAGATTTACATAATAGCATTTAAACTAAGAAGTTATTGCATTCACTATATTTTATAAATGGGGTCTTGCAAGTTTGTGGAAAGGTATAATCAATCACCTGAAAATATTTGCATAGGTATGTATACACAGGATAAAAATATCCATATTGTTAATATTAAAAATAACAGAAATTCAATAGCTTATGAGCCTTTTTACCCTTAACTTGGAGATGTAGGTAGTGTTTCTACAACACAAACTGTCATCTAACTACATCAACAGTTCTTTAATTTCTTTAAATTTTAGAAACTGATAAGTCCATATACACAACCCAAAGTAATGGTTTATAAATTTGTATCCATATTTTGTGGTTCAAGAAGCTAGAGTCTGGAAAACAAAAATACACACATAACTTCTGCCTCCTTCTAGGTGACAAATTTTGAGTATTAATGAAACAAAGTGTACTGTTTGGAGATAAAATCACCTTATCATTAAATTACTTAATACAGAACACAAACATACAAGTATGTGAGCTAATTTTCCAAAAGAATTTAAAGAAAATTACACATTAAATTTCGTAGTTTAAAATTAGGGTCTAAATATATGATTATATACACAGTAGGTTACAATTATTAAATGAAGCATTAGAAGAAACAGGGTGATAAATAAATACATAAATTTCAACAAGCTGGAATTCATCCATTAAGCCTATTTCCTCAAGTGACTTTATCTACAATGACATAACTGAGATTATAAAAACGAGAAGTAAGTACTTTCATTTTCACTCTACAAGTTTCCACGAACATGAAGACATAAAAATGAAGCCTCTTATTATTTATTGCAAGCCACCAGCAGCATGTTCTTCTTTCCAAATGGAACAATTTTACTGAAGTACTAGTCAAAATGAAAAGATATTTTAATGGCCTGAATGGTCAATGATTTTGAAAAAATAAATTAGGGACAGAATTACACAAAGAAGTAATCTCATTCAAAATTTGTTGAACAACTCACCTTCTGATGTGAGGGATTCACAATGAAGTAGGCAAAGTGAAAAAAATAAAATTCAAATGGATCTTGTTGCCAGTGAAATGAATAACAAACCTTATTTTTGTGTTCTAATTTCTTACAAGTACTTAATAACTAGTTATGTTTTTAAATGTTATTATTATTTTTTACACAAATCACTTGTTACCTAGTTCATATCAAGTTTGATACTACCATGATATTCATGTCCTTTGAATCTGAAAACACGGACACATAACTGTGTTTAACCTACAAACCAAGAATAAAGAACTATTCTGAACTTCTGCATTTCATTTGTTTCTGGTTTCAATATTTCTTCAAAGAGTTATTGCATAACTATTTTTATCATATGGCTGATAAGTCACACTTTTAATTTTTTAGAATCAATGTTTAAAACAACCTATAAATACACATTTTAGAAAAATAAAACATAGATAATACCAGTTTTATTTTATAAATATAAAATTTTATAAATAATAAATATTATTATTATTATTATTAAACTGGTTACATTAATTAAAAATACAGTAAAATGCATAATTTACTATTTTATATGTGAAGAACTGGTCAAAAGTGTTACATAACACTGCTTCACAACTTAGAAGATTGTGACCTGTCAGAGGTATAACTTCATTTAAGCAAGTAGCAGGTTGTAGTTCTTATCCTGAATACATAAGATTAGGTTTTAAAACAAAGGATACTCAAAAGAAGGTTGGTTGGTCGACTTCCTGGACTCTGATAGTGGAGTTTGTTGGTATACAGTAAAGGTACAGCTCCTTCTTCCAGCATGTGGCAACTAGGTACCTGAAACAAGTAAGATGCAATCCATTTCTAGTCTAAAACAAAATAACTAGTCTTAAGGTTGAGTTTTTAAAAAGACTGAAGATGTTATATTAAAATTAGTGTTTCACCATATTGTCTCCATGTCAGCACATCTGGTCATTTTCTACCTTAAATCTTGAGCATTGAGACAATGGCCTTGCACTGTAATTTCCACTGCAAAAAGGCTTAATTGTAAGTCTGTCATGTCAAAAGCACATCTTTACTCCCTGCCTAGTTTCCATAAGCTATCGAGTGTACAATGCAAAAGGTTTTCCATCACCTGTTATCAGGTACCACAATTTACTTACAACAGCTAAGGTATGACTTGTTGCCAGTCTCTTTCTGAATAGCTCTGCTGTTCCCAAGCTGATCCATAATTCTTTGTTTCCCCATGCACTTAAGTAAAAGTGATATCCTTATCTTGGAAAACCTAAATCCATGATGTGAGTACACCTTTATAATGTCATTGTATTGATATCTTGCATCAAAAAAGGCTGTTACATACTTTTCCAAAACATGGCATCACAATATTCACAAATTGCCAATGGAATTCTGGTAGCTACTATTCTACCACTATGACTTTATATTGGCTAAGGTTGTCATGTGACTTGTTGCCTCATGTATTCAAAATTATTTTAATATAATATTCAAGCCTCTGTACAACTTCTATGGTGTGATAACTGAAACAAACAAACTTTACTCAGTTAACTCAATATAAATAATCTTAAAAGTAAAACAGAAACAGCTGATTTAGCATAAATAGAATAAAAACTTTAATTTAGAGTATTTGCATTACACAAATATAAATCAAGGTTGGTGACAATATGATATATCAAGTTGATTATATTGTACACAAAGATTAAAGACCAAATTTCTGTACCCTGGTATTTATGGCATACTTGAGAACCAGATATTTAAATGTTCAATAATGTCTAAAACAAAATGTACATAAAAGTTAGAAGTCAATATATAACATCATGATGGTTATGTTGTATTTGAAAATTAAAGTTACATCTCCTTCTCATTAAACTATACTGAAGGATTAAAACTAATGGCAATCCACCTCTGTCTTTAACGGTTTTGTAACAGGTCTTAAAGAGTCTAAGATTAAATGATAAACATATAAGCTACACAATCTTAACTCTTAAGAAAGCAATAAAGATGCACTCACAGGAAGACAGCATACAGGAAATTCATACTTGAGAAAGCCATCCCCCAAGAGTTTATAAACAAGATTAAAAAGTGTCCCATGATGGCCATCCGGGGAGAGAAAGTAACGAAAAGTATCAAAACAGCGAGGCTGAAGACTGCGAGTAATGGTCCGCAGTTCCCAACCCATTTGTGTTCCAAATCCAAAAATATTCTCCACCAAACTTGGAAACAAAGACTGTAGTTCCTGGAAGAATGTTAGAAACAGTTATAATATTAGCCACTGCCACTTTTTGGTGCATAAAAGAACTGTAAATTATTACCTATGTTATATCATGATCCTTGGAATAAGATTACAGGGTTGTAATAGTTGAACATATGACAGTGTAACACATGTGAGAGAGGTAAGTAAAAGGAATGGATGAAAGTTTTCAATGACCATTTTGAATGAAACATTTTTATTGGCCAAAAGCTCGAGGGTTGTACGTTTTCTGAACCATTTTTAACAACTTTCATAATCAGATTTTATGTTGACTTTGTAGAAAAAAGAAATTTAGAAGTAATTCACAACTTATCACATTACCAGATGATACTCATGTAAAGCTAGTTAAATGTTACCAGATGATACTCACGTGAAGCTAGTTAAATGTTACCAGATGATACTCACGTAAAGCTAGTTAAATGTTACCAGATGATACTCACGTAAAGCTAGTCAAATGTTACCAGATGATACTCACGTAAAGCTAGTTAAAGCTAGTCAAATGTTACCAGATGATACTCACGTAAAGCTAGTCAAATGTTACCAGATGATACTCACGTAAAGCTAGTTAAATGTTACCAGATGATACTCACGTAAAGCTAGTTAAATGTTACCAGATGATACTCATGTAAAGCTAGTTAAATGTTACCAGATGATACTCATGTAAAGCTAGTTAAATGTTACCAGATGATACTCATGTAAAGCTAGTTAAATGTTACCAGATGATACTCATGTAAAGCTAGTTAAATGTTACCAGATGATACTCATGTAAAGCTAGTTAAATGTTACCAGATGGTACTCATGTAAAGCTAGTTAAATGTTTCCAGATGATACTCATGTAAAGCTAGTTAAATGTTACCAGATGATATTCATGTAAAGCTAGTTAAATGTTTCCAGATGATACTCATGTAAAGCTAGTTAAATGTTTCCATATGATACTCATGTAAAGCTAGTTAAATGTTTCCAGATGATACTCATGTAAAGCTAGTTAAATGTTTCCAGATGATGCTCACGTGAAGCTAGTTAAATGTTACCAGATGATGCTCACATAAAGCTAGTTAAATGTTACCAGATGATGCTCATGTAAAGCTAGTTAAATGTTACCAGATGATGCTCACATAAAGCTAGTTAAATGTTACCAGATGATACTCATGTAAAGCTAGTTAAATGTTACCAGATGATACTCATGTAAAGCTAGTTAAATGTTTTAAAATTTAATACTCTACATTTGTGACTAATTATTTTTTAAAACCTGAGCTAAACACATCACCACATCAACCAAGAAGCAATTATATATGCATTACGTGATACCTACCACAAGGGTCAATGTGCAATTGATTTTCTTATATAGTTTATAACTTCAACTTTTTATTCTCATATAAACAAAAACAGTTGGAGGTTTAGACCAATAAAGATTATAGCAGTGTTGGCAATAAAACACAAAACTGGTTTGTTTATTTCAGATGAAATTTAAACAACACTTTGTAATCTTGCTTGGGAAAAGTTAATTTAGACAGATTTTATAATACAGATGAGCTTTCACCCATTAAAAAGTCTTAATTGTTTGTATGCAAAACCACCAGAAAAGTAGTTTAGACATCACAGTAAAGTTAAGAAATTAAATTAACAAGTTTTTAAGAAGTAACCAATTTTCTGTTGCACTTCTCACCAATCTGACATTTCATTATGAGTATTTAAAAACAGGAAACCAATTTTCTGTTGCACTTCTCACCAATCTGACATTTCATTATGAGTATTTAAAAACAGGAAACCAATTTTCTGTTGCACTTCTCACCAATCTGACATTTCATTATGAGTACTTAAAACAGGAAACTGACAATTTTCTGTTTTCTGTTGCACTTCTCACCAATCTGAAACCAATTTTCTGTTTCACTTCTCATCAACCCTACACTAAGTATTTAAAAACAGGAAGTTGAATACTTAGATTATACAATTTATATTTTCAACTTTAAATATGCTAATTTTGTATGTTGTTAGAAAAATGCATAATTGTGAATAATAAAAAATCATTCTAATATTTCATCTCCAAGTAACTTCAACTTCCATACAACGTGTATCAGTAATACCCTATTCTGTAATCAAAGACTTTTTTTTTACCTAATAGCTGTTAACCACCAAACATTTTGTATTTTAAGGAGCCAGAGGTTTCTGGAAAATTAGACAATATAAAGATATGATATTCATTGAGGAAGGACCCTACACACCATACATTAATGTATTCATTGCAAGAAACCTTTAACATGTATATCCACATGGTCCCTGAGGATAGGAACAGAGGGCATACAAAGTAGAATGCTACAGTAAACACAAGGGTTTAGTAAAATGTTTTGTATTCCCAGATTAGGGAAAAATCCTAAAGTTTTGTGATAGAATTATAAATCAGAACAACTTTATTATCCTTTGAAGTTAATAAAATTGAATTAAAGTTTTAATGTACTCTACAAGATACACATTTTATTAAAATAACAAAAAGCATAAACGGTCTGGCAAGAATATTATACTGATATTTAAACAATAAGATATTTAACAATAAAGTATTTTCTATACAGTATCTGCTATGAACAGGAATATTAAATACAAAATTAGGTCATAGTGTGTACTGAAAGTCTAATTATCAACATGCTAGTCTACTCAAGATGTATGATCAAAATTTTTTACAATGATATCAAAAAACATTTAACAAGACATCTCTGAAAACACTCACTTAACACCATTACTTTCAAATCAACTTACAAATGCTATCCATAAATAAAACATTTGTAAGATACCTTTATACTCGACTCTTGAATAATAGACTGGATGTCTTGACATCTTTCAAGCAGTGGTTTTGCCAAAGCATTCTGAAAATGTACCTGAAAGAAAAACAGGTGAAAGAATAAGTGACACACAGTTTTCTGAAAATACAATGAAATCAATAAACTACACAAAATTACTTAACATTTTGAAAATTCATCATAAAAAGCAAGGGTTAATCAATGGAATTAAGCTTAACAAGTGGTCTTTTAACATTTCTGATATACATTTTCAACTCATTTTACAAATTTTTTTAAATATCCAACAAGATGAAGATGTATAATCATACAGGGTATTCGGAAAGTAACTGTACACTTATATATTTATTAACAGACAAAACTGCACAGTGACTTTTCAAACACCCTGTATTACAACAAGATCAAAAGATAAGACAAATTGAACTTGTAGAACCTATGGCCCATAAACATAAATTTGTAGGAGAGAATTTGAAGGAAACAACAGACTTCTTAATATTAGGTTTTAAAGGTATAAACAATCATGAAAATAGTTTCTAAGTGCAACCCATAAAAAAACAACTGAAAGAACAAATTTAGAAATGTATACGACAAACCTGTGTTTTCAAACTTAAATTTTAAAAAATAACACCAAGTACAAATTATACAAAAACACTAACATCATCAACTCTGACTTTAAGTAACAAACCATGTAACCCAATCAAAAAGAGGCTAAAATTACAAAGACACAGACAGAAATTTCAGCATAATTAAAATAGTTGCACACTTTATGTAGGGTAAATAAATCATAAAACTTTATTCTAGTTTCAACATACTTTTTTTTTTTATATAAACCACATAAATTGTAAATGTCTTCTTTCCAGATTCCTCTGACATTGTCCATTTTGGATCAAAATAGGAGGCATATAAAAGTAACATTTCATCTCTCTCTCTTGTATCCCACAAGTCACTGCCCAAAAGGCCTTTCATTCAATAGCAGAATTTGTCAGATAAGACATAAAAAGGGGTTTTCTCACATGACATTTTTATGTACAATATAATACTTCAATAAAAGTTTTAGTTCAAACACCAAAAGATGACAAGGTATTAGAAACCAACAGGCTTAAAATTTATAATAAAACTAATGAAACTGCAGATAGTTTCTTTCCATGTTACTCTTAATTTGTCCTTTTCACATTTAAAATAAGGTACATATAGAAATAGCATTTCAGATCTATAGTGACTTTTACATGTCACTACTCAAAAAAAAAAAAAACATTACTGCAGGTTGTTCAACAGAAGGTCACATTTAAGATATGAACATAACCTTGAATCCAGCTAGAATATATACAAATTAAGCTTTGAAATATCTAGGTTTTGATAGGTTAATTTTTATTACAACCATCAATTTCCTGCAATTAACAATATCCACCTATAGTATTAACTTTCCAATACAACAAAACTTAAGATATTTAATACGCATTTCCCAAAATGTCATAACCGAACCAATGGTTAAACTGTGTATACATAGTTTTTCTGTTGATATGATATGTCACATTGTTAGCTTGAATGCAAATCAGCAGCAATATCTTTAGACTACATTCATCCTTTATAAAATCACAAAATATATAAACCAGTGAAATGACAGATCCATGTTACCTTTCCTAAATATTTTTCATTGAAACAACTGGTCTATTAAACCAAGAATTGTGTAGACATGTAAAAAAAACAAAAAAAACACCATTAAATAAACAGACATTAAAATATTTTTCTTCTAAATGTGACCAATAAAATTGTTACACTACTCTTCAAAGTAGCTTTACCTGCTTTTCAAATGAATTTTTATATCAGTAGTTATACCTGTCTCTCTAGAATTTACACCAATAGTTATACCTGTCTTTGAAGGTCATTTTATATTAGTAGTTACACTTGTCTCTGAAGAATTTTCACCAGTAGTTATACCTGTCTTTGAAGGTCATTTTATATCAGTAGTTATACTTGTCTCTGAAGAATTTATGCCAATAGTTATACCTGTCTTTGAAGGTCATTTTATGTTAATAAACTTTAATGAGGTAATTTTCCAGCTTTTGCTCATAACTGATGATATCTAGCTTAATACAGTGACACTTTAATAGATATAAATTTCAGAAAAAATAGTAACTACTGCATAAATACCTAAAGTCAATTGTTTTGTCATTATAATAAAAAGCATTCTTACAGAAAATTTAAAATTGCATTTCACTTTTTTTAGTTAGTCTACAAAGTCTCTTTGCTAAACTTATAAAATTATAATACTGACTAATAATACTGTGTACAAAAGTTAAGTTTTTACAAGAAATTAAAACACTGATAAAGTACCAATGACTGTAAACATTTAAAATTAGGTCCTGTTAAAGTATCAAACTTACCTTAATAAACATTTGAGTGATTTAACTGACTAAAACTTTTAAGAAAGGAACTCTAGTGATTCATAAACCTTATCCTTTTCAGTTTTTACATGTTAGCTGTATTTTAAATCACCTTACAATTTACAAAACACATTTTTATTTATTCTTCTATGAAAGTTTCTTGTGTTAATGTTTTTTTTTGCTCTTCCACCTAAATGGCATTTTGTATTTCACAAAATAATTAGAAACTTGACACATTTAAATGTGAACTTTTTAAAATAAATGCAAATTTTATGTAGAAAATCTTCATAAAGTTGATAAAAATGTGTATTTAGCCAAAACAAGTTTAACAATACTAGTTTTGTGCAATGTTACAATTAAACTGGGAAGATAAACAAATGTTAGCACATCAACTTGACAAAGGGATTAATCGAGCTTTTTGTGCTTTTGTTTTCACGCCTACTGAAGCCTTATGTCATTGACAATGTGTAAAAACTCAACCCAGTTCATGTAGGCTTAATCATTTTGAAAACTAAGTTATATGAAGCTTGTGAACTCACTCAAATTCATAAGTTAACTGTATCTTGTAAAAGTTAAATTAAAAATTGGTCAGAAAAGCGTAATTTGTAAAGGTTCGGAAGTAAACATCACACTACAGCTAGAAGCTATCCCACATAAACCAAAATTGTACTTACTATTTTGAAATACTCGTTCGTTGTTTAGTATTATGAATTAAAAGTGCTTATTGCTAAGAAGTAACACAAAGTAAATGTATAACTCACCAATGACATGGTTTGCACAGTACCCACACTCACGGACGACGCCATTTTTTGAAAGTTTCGCTGCTCCCTAGTGTTGAAATTTTTAATATGTATATATTATTGTGCAATATTGTTGTGTACATGAAATATAAAATTTGTATATCTTATACAAACATTCGCAGCTTGTTAATCTTCTGGAAGCACCGTCTCACAGAAAATTACATTTAAAGGTTTTGTTATTTTGTCAAGTTTTTGGCAAAGCTACTCAAAGGCTATCTGCAGTATAGATCTAAAGGAATTAAAAAGTTGATGTTATTTATAACACGTCCAAGGTAGTACAACTTTATTCATTTAGTTTAGTCTATTATATTTTAATCTGTTTCAGTAAAATATCAAAGAAAGAGGACTGTCATTTGCTTGGATAAAATTAACAAAATATGGTCTCACTAAACATTTTTAAAACATGCAATGTCTTCATATGTCAATAACAATAAATTTCGAAGAAAGTGGCGCTAACTATAATTTAGTTAAAAGTTTGTTTGTTTGTTTGTTTTGGATTTTGCACAAAGCTACTCGAGGGATATCTGTGCTAGCCGTCCCTAATTTAGCAGTGTAAGACTAGAGGGAAGGCAGCTAGTCATCACCACCCACCGCCAACTCTTGGGCTACTCTTTTACCAACTAATAGTGGGATTGACCGTCACATTATACGCCCCCACGGCTGGGAGGGCGAGCATGTTTAGCGCGACACGGGCGCGAACCCGCGATCCTCGGATTACGAGTCGCACGCCTTACGCGCTTGGCCATGCCAGGCCTGCTTAAAAGTATTTATATAGGTATTAGAAAGAGTAAAAATTTAACATTTGAGCTATACATGTATATATATTTTTTTTAATTCATATTTAAGAAGTTTAGTACAAAAAAGGCTATGTTTTGGCAGTTCCGTGTTTGATCTTAAAAAAACCGAACCGTCTTTTGTTTCATATTGTTGAGTCATTTTTTAAATAATTATAGCTTTTATTGTCAGTCAATACTTTTATTTCAATCATAATTAATTTTTATTAAAGGAAGCATTAAACTTCAGATGACAAAATTAATAGCAGCAAAAAAAGTATAATTTATATTGTTCTAGTGTTTTCTATCTCTAGGAGTGTTTTTGGGTCACTTGGTAGAAATAATTAACTCCAAGTCCATCCACGTAATGATAATAAATTAATTTATTTCTTCAATAAAGTTTTGATACAGCAACATTCTCTTATAAGCCAAGTTTAAATACAACGTTTTAATAGAAATTTCGATACTAATTTCACGTATGCCTAATTTACTTAGCTTTGATCAATAAACAAACAAATATGTCGCTGAGAAACTGAATTATAAACAGCAAAGTAAACGTATTAACTCTCACTACTAACACTGAAAACCTTTTCTGACAACTAAACGAGTCAATCAACCCATCCGTACTGTGAATTCTTTTTAACTAAACTGTCCGTTTACCATGTCATTTTCATTTTTTTCTCTGAGGATTCTGGTATACAAACGGGATAATATCTTGTCCCTTATCATCATATGCTGTCCTGTTACTAGTTGAGTTCTCCCAGAGTAGGTGGTCTGGCGAATCCAATGACGGCTCTGTCTTTGATGATTTTATGGAAATGGTCTCGACGGGGACCCTGAGTTCTTTAACAGGTTGACTTCTAATAATAATCATGGCTGATGGCCTTTGGCTTGTACCATCTGTTCTTCTGAATAATGTAAACCACATCATTGATTCTTTTTAGCACAATATGTGGTTTTTCTTAGTATATGCTTAACTTTGAAGTTTGTTGTTTCGTGTGGTTGGACTGAACAGCTGTATCACATTACCTTGATGAAATCCAATCTCATCAGTATTAACATTATAGATATATTTCATTTTATCTCTATATGATTTAAGTCATGTTCCTTAGTATCTCTACATTTTCTCTGTCAGAAGCTGCTGAGTTACTGTTCTCTGGATATGAGTACAGAAGGACCAAAGACACTATAAGTTATTTCTCAAACATCAATGATAATGCTGTATTGTTTGAATATCTTCATGTCTTGTTGTTCAACAACTCACAAGTGCCAGTGTACCAGTAGAAGATTTTGATCTGCGTTCTGATGTCCACCATCATGAATGGCCAATTAATTTAAAAGTGTACATGTCTACCATGTGGCCAAAAGTATATGAAGGGCCGTTGTCTTGGTCTTATTGTTCCAATCATCTGGGTATATTTTTTTAAACACAACCAATTCAAAATTTTGTCCTTGATTTGAGTGAAATTCCATAGACACTCTAAATCTGGAAACAAATTTGTTGACGAATTTCTTTGCTAGAGATTCTGACTCCTGATTAAGAACAGCATATTCTTCTAGATACGTGGCAAGGCAGCCTAGTGCTATTCTGAGTAGAGGACCAAGCACATCAAAAGTAATAATCTCAAATGGTATTTCAACAAAACATTGCTGTAGCTACTCTTGCTCTTTTTTTTCTCTCAGTTCGCATAATTTACACTAATTATCTATAGACACCAGCATCCAATCCGATGGAAATGCTGTCTTATCCTACGTATATCAAGATGACTGGTATGGGTATTAAAATAAATTCTTACTCTCTTCAGTGTCTTATTGATACCCAAACGTTCAGCAACTATAAAATTGTGGAGATGATGAAGTGTTACAGAATGCAGAGACTGTTAAAGTACCAACTGTAATCGTTGTTTTTGTCCACTGGTGTCTTCCAAATTCCAATATAACAAGATCTGTTGTAGGTATAATGAAAGCTGCTGTGCACAGTATATCTTTATCTTTTGGTTCTAAGAAATGGCTGTTTGCCATAAAGGTGTATCTGCATTATTATAAATCCACTGAGTAATTGGTTTCAAACTCATATTTTCTACCCTCAGCATCTTTCATTTGAGTATTAAACCACATTAGTTCTTCATCAACATCTGTGGAGTTCCATCTTGAACTGTACTTTTTTGTACTTTAGGT